>NW_028291258.1:0-125630 GCF_041222555.1 Hakea prostrata
TCCTAAAGAGTGTCAAGATGATTTCAGAATTTTATTCGTATATTTATTTGATGAATTCTGAGCAACCAAGTGTGTGGGGGAGTCTGGGGACAACAAATCAAGTATATATCATTTAGGAGTCTAAGTAGAAGTTAGTTGTCTAATATGGGTTGATTTAAGTAAATGCATGGAATATGTTACAAGTTGGGCGTAAGTTACGATAACTGAGATGACATGGCTATGTATGCATCACAACTCTAAGGTATGTCCGAGAGCGAGAACTATAGGCTGCACAAATGCAATGTTAAAGTGGCAACCAATGTTTCAGCCAGTTTGGTTCCCTAAAGATTGTCAAGATGATTTCTGAATTTTATTTGTGTATTTATTTGATGAAGTACCTTGGTTCAATCATAAATAAAAGAGGTGATATAGATGATGATATTTCTTAAATAATCAAAATAGGGTGAATGAAGTGGAGAGGTGCGTCTGGGGTCTTGGGTGATCGATGTTCTCCATTAAAGCTTAAAAGAAAATTCTATAAGACCATTGTTCGACCAGCTGTAATGTATGGTGCAGAGTGTTGGACTGTTACAAAGAATCATGTAGATAAGCTTAGTGTAGTAGAAATGAGGATGCCATGATGGATGATTGGCAAAATTAGGAAGGATAAGATAATGAATGATCATAATAGAATTGGTTTGGGAGTTGCTCTCATAAGTGATAAGTTATGAGAAAGTCGTTTGAGGTGGCACAACCACGTTCAACAGAGGTCTATAATTGCCCTTGTACAGAGAAGCGATATAATCCAAATTGAAGGATCTGGGAAAGCTAGGGGCAGACCTAAAGATAACTTTAAGAGAAGTGGTGAGAAAGGATATGCATAGCTTAGGCCTTGTATCTATCATGGCCTCAAACAAAAGTGATTGAGGGCAAGAATCCATGTAGCCAATCCCATGTAGTTGGGAAAAGGCTTATTGTTGTTGTTGTTGCTGTATTTAATGAAGTTTGAGAAATCAAGTATGTGGGGAGTCTGGGGACAACAATTCAAGTATATGTCATCCAAGAGCCTAAGTAGAAGTGAGTTGTTTAATATAGATTGATTTAAGTAAATGCATGGAATATGTGACATGACATAGTCAGGCATAAGGTAAAATAACTGAGATGACATGGCTATGTATGCATCACAAATTTAAAGTATATCTCATTTTTCTACTGACATTGTTTATAGTGTTGGAGGAGTCAGCCATGTCCAATGGGTTCACATGCCACTACATGACTGCAACAGGGGGTAGCCTAGGAACCATCAGCATAGCAAGCATGCGTTGCCCAGCTTGGTTAGGGCTGGCATTAGAGATGGATTGATGTAGACTGAGGAGGAGGGGCCACTGTTCTTCATGAATAGCAGATCCCATTAGGATTTCTAGACCCTGCAGCTGGGATAAACTGACTTCTAAACCCTTCGGCTAGGGTTTCCAGGGGTTTGGGGCAACTTTAGGTTGAAGGGGTTGCCGTCTAGGTTCAGCCAATAGTTCTTATGATGTCAATTGATTGATAGTTGAATCTGAAAATAGTATTCTGCAGTTTCAGATTCGGCTCTAGGGTTTAGGGTTTCAAGTGAAACAAGGAGTTGAAAGTTCTAGGTTTCAGGGGTAGGGTTAGTGATGTAACCCAGGTCTGGGCCAGTCTTCAGGATCCTCTCTACTTGGACCAGCAGCAAATTACAGTTTAAACCCTTTCTGTTTGGGTTAAAATCTCACTGGGCGACAGTCATTTTGGGTCAAAGATACCCTGAGGCTGGGTCTAGATTACTTCCAACCTTTGGTTCAAAGCGTAGGGACCGTCTTGGGTTAATGACAAGTTTTGGCCAGGCTAGGGATGGGTCTGAGATGAGAAATGATTGTGTTTTAATTGGGTTGTAATTGTGGAATTTTCAAAGTTAGGTTTGTATATTGTTAGAGTTTCTAAGGTTAAGTATGGGTGGTTCAAGGGTTCAATTAGGTTAGATTTGATTCTGATTTTGTTGTTCTATAAATTCAGCATTAACCCTAAGAGGTTAGGTTTTTAAAAATAGGTCTCCTAGTTGGATTAGGACTCGTAAGGTGTTGGATAGAGTTAGGGTTTAGAGGGGAGGTAGAGAAGGTGTAAGGAAAGGTAATCCTGAAAGGGTTTAGGGTTTCAGAATTATGAGAGTTTTACTGAAACTAGGGCTAGGGTTTCTAGAGGAGAAGATGAATTACAGAAAATTCTAAATTAATTGGGATGAAGGTCTGTTGATGAAGATGGAAGTAGAAATGATACTAGGGGACTGGTGCAATCCTAAATGGAGGGTTTTAAGGTGAGAGGGGCTAGGGTCTGGAAGGGTTTTAAGAAGGGGGAGGGCTGTTGCTGCCATAGGGAAGGAAGGGGAATGGGGGGAGCTTGCATAAGGGTTTGGTTAGGGGAATAGGGTAGGTGAATGGTAGAGGATGCTGCTTACTTGGGTTGGGATGATTCCTTTTGAAGATCTTCAGACTCCTTCAGTGATTTCAGGGCTGCTGCTAGCTTTAATGATGGTGGACAAAATTAAAATTGCAAAAAATTGTTTGAACACTCATGACTCAAGTTGTCGGCTCTCTCTCATGACTCCATGTTTTCCTTCAATGCTTGTTTATTCAATTCATCAAGTCTCCATTTTTTTGTTGAAGGAAAATAACTAGAACTCTAGTAACCAATTTGATTCAACTTAGGAAACCTGCTTGGACTCAACTTATGAATTTAATTACAACTCAACAAAGTCTTAAAACAACTACAAAGGATTCGTCTAGAGAACTCATGAACTATGATAATTTGCAGAATAGACAACCAACTTCCAGAAGGAATCCTATTTGAAAATTGGATTCCATCTGGGACTCTTGCTCAAACTAGGATTCTTCAATAACTTGTTAAACGCAGACTCAAACTTAAAATGAAAAGTAGATCTGGACTCATTGTAGCAAGTGGACTACAACTAAGGAGATCCCTCTCTAACTAGGACTCTAACCACTTGTTGAATCGAAAAACAAAAAGTAGATGTTGGATCCTAAATTTTCTAGACTCAATCAGATCCTTTTGGACTCCAAGGTAGGGATGTTAACGGATAGTTGAAAATCAGAATTAGATGTGTATTTGTATCCATTTAAGAGCATCGGATTTGGCTTTGAATTCAAATGATTTGATGAATAATCAGATTCGAATTTGGATATGCCAATTTTAATTCGGATGTTATCCGATTCGATTAGATAGTTGACAGATACTATCCGTTTCCGATATCCGTATCCGATTAAAGTTTAAATTTGGGGAATACATCATTATCCCTTCATTGATTTTCATTAATAGTAACTAATTATATTAAACTACTAATGCACTCTTACATTAATTGGGTCCAACACTCAAGAATGACTTTCAAACTCTATTTGGATTTGGATTTTTTTCCGTCAGATTACTTTGAATTTGGATTGGATATTATCCGAAAATCCGATTAACTAAACAAATTCGAATTTGGTTATAAAGTTACAAATTCGACGGATATTTGATTCGAATTCGGATAACGTGTTTAATAATCGAACTCAAATTACCATATCTGAGCCAAATTCGATCCGTTTACATCCGTACTCCGAGGGGGGTGGTAGAATACCACTTTTGCCCCTCGTATGGTTCGGCCAGCATATAGGTGCACCTTTTGGGGTCTGTTCTAGGGCTCAAATTTGAGGTGCTTTGTGGTTGCCAATCTTGGTTACATCAATTAGGGCTGCAACGTAGGTTGAAGGCTAATGGGGGTGGGACGATATTATTTCCAAAAGAGGATGAGGTTTGGTGAAGCGAAAAGGTGGGTTTGGAATTTGAAAAACTTTCAACGTGCTGCAAGAGAGAGAGAGACACTAGGGTTGTGAATGGCGCAGGGAATGATCACTTGCTGTTATTAATTGAGAAATTGGAAGTCACTTGAAAAGAAGAACACCAAGAACTGCCGCAGGGTTTCCTCCAACTTGGAAACTCTACACAGCCCACACGTGCCCTTCTTGGCAAAAAATCCTGTGCATAATTTTAATCATCAACCAAAACTGAATTGTTTACAAGCCTTGACCCTCAATTTATAGCAAAAAAAAAAGTACTAGTAGATCTCACCAAATAAGGAGTCCTACTTGAAACATACTTACGATTAAACAGACTCCTAGCCTAAGTAGAACTCTAATTTTCATTAGGTCCGTCAACTACTAATGACGACTGGAATCAAAATATACAAAAATATAGATAGGAATGGATTCCTAAATAAGGTTGGACATTAACTACAGGCTAGGATTCCTAGATGGACTATGTCATATCTTATAAAGGATCAATCCAGGCAACAATGTAAAAGTAGATTTGGAGTTCTGATGATTTTCTACTTCTCTCAAGACTAGATTGGATGGTGTATGGCACTGAAAAAAATGACAAATTTGCCCTTGTGGGTTTAGTTCTTCAGTAGGGCCATGGGAAGAAGGGCCGTAGCGTTGGGTCTTCATTCAGCTTCTCTAAAGGTGGTCCAACACCTTTTTAGGCGCAATATGGATCTAGATAGAATCCCCTCGATCCAAGGGTCATGGATCTATTTCAGTTTCTTATTTGTGTCAGTAGTTTGAGAGTTATATTTCATTATAAGTTGAGTTTAGTTAGTTGTGGATTAGATTCCTTATCCAAAGGGGCTCTTATCTTTTAGAGTCAACAAGATTCCAATCAAAGGGATGAGGTCTTGTGGTAATTTGATTATGTTTTGAGTGTTTTGGTCAAGAGTTGGGAACCTTATCTGGTAGGGATTCTCAACCCCAGTCAAAGTCTTTCATTTTTAGGCAATAAATAACCTCTTCTTGCATTGTAATTTTGATGAATTAAGAATTTGATTGATAATTGCTTGGGTGAGTGGCAGGGTTCCTTTGAGGGGGACCCTGCATTTGTCATTAAGATTTTCTTAATTGCTTGCAGCATTCTAGCAGCCCCGCTTCAAGTTCAGAAGCATCAAATCATCAAGACTAACAAGCATTCAAGAAAGTCCAAGATCTCCCCACGCCACTCCTGGCCTCCCTCTTTTGTCTGCAACCCTCCCCCAGCCCTTCCCTGCTTTGCGCTACCTCCCCAAGCCCCCTGTCTTGTGCAGTCTCCCCAAGGTCTCCACGACATCCCCAACCCCTTCCCTATTTCCCCTAGACACCCGCAAGCTTCCCTTCCCCTCCTCCTTCTTTGCAGCTACCATAGAAGTCCCTCACCTGCAGAATCCAAACCCCAGCCGCCTTAACCATCTTTCCCTTTACTTTTGGTCGGCCCTAGGCCTAGAACACATTCCTAACATTATTTTCCCAAACTCAGCTCAAGTGATTTTGCAGAATTTTGAACAGAAAACCCTAATTACATATACCTCGGCCCTCATTCTCTGAAACAACTTCTGAATTGCAGAACAGTAACATCCTCAAGTCTGAACTGCAAGACAGCAAGCCCTATCCCCTCTCCCAACCCTAACCGAACTCTAACTTGCCTTGAATTTTAAATTTCAAATCTGAACTTCAAACTTTAATAGAATTCAGATCTGAATTTCATATTCAGAAGTCTTAGATTGCTTTAGAAACCCCTCTACCTTTTGCTGGAATTTCCTAGGCAAACCCTAAGTATTGAGAAATTGCCTATTTATCCCTAACCCAAGTCCTGGTTTACATCAGCTGAAGTGGGCCATCTTGGTAAATCAATCAACAACTACAAAGATAAAAACAAATTTTCCCTGGTGAGAGGTATCCCTAAAAAAGGTTCATGCTCAATACTTCCAAAGTTGATGAGGGATGGGTACGGGGGACCATGGCCTAGTGTTTTGCAATCGTCCTTTGGCTAACTGACATACTCTCAATCTGTTGATGACCACTTCTACATCTTTCTGCGACTAGGGCCAGTAGTATCTGTCCACGACTTGTGCTGTAGTTTTTGCTACTCCGAAGTGTCGTCCTAGTCCTCCATGTAACTCCCTGATGAGATATTGTCTCAGGGAAGAATTTGGGACGCACACCTGGATACTGCGAAACAAGTAATCATCATCATGTAAGGAATGCAGGGGGTGCTGTTCTCCTTGCTTCAGCTTTGAGTCCCTTTAATTAAGAGTCCTTGTTTGATTTCCTTTCCAATTCAAGTCCAAGTAGAATTCCTATCTTGAGTTGCTTTCTAATTTTCAGTCCTAGTAGGAATCCTTCATGTAAGGCTATAAATATAGCTTTCTACTTGTAAAGAAAAATGCATTGATGAATTATTAAATAAACTTCCTAGTATGGATCCTTCATGTAAGGCTATAAACATAGCTCTATACTTGTAAAGAAGACTGCGTTGTGATGAATTATTAAATAAACTTGTTTGAAGGAGAAGTGACCGGGATGTGGGCTTCCGAGGACTAGGAGGAGGCATGTGGCTGTTGATGTTCTTATTTTTCTGCAATTATTCAAGTTGTCTCTCCCACATGTAAGTACTCAAGCACCCCACCCGTCCCTACCTTTCTTCCCTCTCTTCACATCGCAACCCTCTTTCTTCCCCTCCCTAAAGCTTGCAGCAACCCCTCCCCATCCCCTAACCCTAGTTCTCCTAACCCCAATCCTGAAAGACCATAACGGATCTGTTATGGTTTGAATTTGATTTTTGAATTCAAGTTTTTGAATTCAATTTTTGGATTCAAGTTTTTAAATTTGAATATCGTAAACGAATCTTGTACAACAACCATGTTTATTTATAAATACATAAGACTTGCTCATCAAGGTAAGCAACTTATCAAAATTAGAGTTTTTCTTTGCATTCTTTCATGGTATTAGAGCTAAGGTTTTGAGATTTTTTTTTTCTTTTCACAAAACACTACATTTTCAATGGCCACTGCTAACACTCCATTCCCCATTACCAATCTCTCCAACCTTGTTTTTGTCAAGCTTGATGGAGCAAATTATCTCATGTGGAGAGAACAATTAGAAACCATTTTTATTACCAGTGATCTTATGCATCATTTTGATGGTACTGGATCAATGCCAAATCAAACTGTCACTACTGAAGGAACTCAAACGCCAAATCCAGCATTTCAAACCTGGAGAAAGAATGATCATTTTGTTCGAGCATGCATCAATGCCACCCTCACACCGTCTCTTTCTTCTCATATTCTTGGCCTTCAAACAGTGAAAGATGTATGGGATTCTCTTGCACAACTTTTCCAACAACAGTCCACTGCTCGAAGGACTTATCTTCGCAGTGAATTGCAGATGATCAATAAAGGAATGAGCACAATTATGGACTATCTTCACAAATTTAAGTCCATCGCTGATTCCTTAGCGGCAATCAATGACAAGGTAAATGATTTTGACTTGGTAGCATATACATTAAATGGTCTTGGTTTGGATTATCTCACTTTCATCATCACTGTGGAAAATATTACCCCACCCGTTACCTTTACCGACCTAAGGGGCAAACTACTTACTCATGAGCAACAGTTACGCCATGGCTATGGGAACACCCAATCAATCTTAACTGATTCCCATTCCCTTATTGCATTACTTGTTACAGATTAGCCTAAATTTAATCGGCCTAATAATAATATTAATTCCTATCCACCCAACAACCGAAACCCACCTAGATCTGACTTTCGAAATTCATCAAATGGCCCTCCAAGATCTCAAAATTCCTATAACTGACCAAACCAAAACACCTTTAATACTAATTCCTTCAAATGTCAAATATGTGCTAAGCAAGGCCATTCGGCCAATAGATGCTATTTTCGTTATGCCCAGAGCCGAAATAATCATAATCCACCACCTCACATTCCTTATGTTGGCTTACATGGTACCCAAAATACCCAACACATTACACCACAAAATGATGCACAGTGGATACCAGATTCAGGTGCTACCAATCATATGTCATTTGATCCAGCCATGCTACATCGATTTGCCACTTACAAAGGAGAAGACCAAATTTCAGTTGGTGATGGTAAGAAACTCCCTATAACTCATATAGGCTCCTCAATTTTGAAAACAAATTCAAATCATTTATCTCTTAATGACATACTAATAGTTCCCTAATTGTCAAAGAATTTAATTTCCATTTCTCAACTTACGTCTGACAATAATTGTTCTGTTGAATTTTTTCCATGGGGTTTCTATGTTAAGGATTTGGAGTCAGGCATCACTCTACTGAAGGGTCCAGTCAAAGATAAATTGTATTCTTTCTCGGCCAATGCTGTGCCTCCTTTGGCTCTTTATGGAAATAAAACTCCTTCTGATATTTGGTAGCGCCGGCTTGGTCATCCATCTTCTGCAGTACTTCCTCATTTGAGAAATAGTGTCTTATTTAATTCCTTTGAAACACTTGGATCCAATGAAATTTGTGACGCTTGCCAACTTGGTAAACATCACAAATTACCATTTTCTATTTCAGTTAGTCGAACTACTCAACCAATTACAGTCTTTTTCATTATGATTTGTGGGGTCCCACTAAAACTTTGTCAATTAGTGGATTCAATTCATATATTATTTTTGTTGATGATTTTAGTCGATTTACTTGGTCTTATCCTCTGCGATTTAAATTTGATGCAATTCATTGTGTCAAGCATTTTAAAAATATGGCTGAAAACTTGCTTTTTACTTCTATTAAATTTTTTAAAGTGATGGAGCCTTAGAGTTAACAAGAGGAGCTTTCAAAAACTATATTGATGAATGTGGCATTGTATCCAGGATTTCATGTCTTTATACTCCAGAACAAAATGGAGTTTCAGAAAGAAAACACAGACACATTACAGAGATGGGTTTATCCCTTTTATTCTAAGCTCACATGCCTAAAAAATATTGGTTAGAAGCCTTTACTGTTGTTGTCTATTTAATAAACCGGTTACCTACACCAGTATTGCAAGGAAAATCTCCTCATGAAGCATTGTTTGGCTTATTGAGAGTGTTTGGCTGCCTTTGTTACCCCAACTTGACACTCTATAGAGAAGACAAATTATCGCCAAAGTCTAAGGCTTGTGTCTTTCTTGGTTACAATCTTTATCACAAGGGTTATGGATGCTTAGATAAGGACACTGGCAAGGTATATTTATCTAGACATGTTATTTTTGAAGAAAAGGAATTTCCCTTTTCAAATCCCCCATCACACCAATCATCAAACAAACCACCAGTCGAACTTATTTCTTTACCTGTTTTCATCCCACACACCCTACCAAATGTGCCTCCACTCACTTTACTTTCTTCTTTACCTATTTCAAACAACCAACCATCACAAACAACCCCTACAACATCATCACCAGCCATATCAATGGCAAATCCAACCCAAGATGTAAATTAACCCCCACCAACAATAGACCAACCATAGCCCCAACCATCTCATCCTATGATTACTAGGAGTAAAACCAATTCCGCCAAACCAAAAACCCATCTCTCTTTACTCACTATTAGACACCCAATACCTTAAACCTTTCTTACCACCATCTCCAACATCCCAATTGAACCTAAAACCTACAAATCAGCCTCAAAAGCTTAAAATGGATTGATGCAATGCAAAAAGAATACAAAACCTTGATAGACAAACAGACTTGGAAACTTGGTGCCTTATTCTAAGGGTATGAATATTGTATGTTGTAAGTGGGTGTACAGGATCAAGACAAAAAATGATGGTTTCATTGAGAGATACAAGGCACGATTAGTTGCCAAGTGGTTCAACCAGTAGGCATGAGTGGACTTTCATGAAACATTTAGTCCAGCTGTAAAGCCAGCCACCATTCAGACAGTATTACCTGTTGCACTATCAAAGTCATGGCTAGTACATCAACTTGATGTGAAAAATGCCTTCTTGAATGGCAACTTAGCAGAAGATGTTTACATGGAACAACCACAAGGGTTTGTTTCCACATCTAAACTAACACATGTTTGTCATCTACAAAAAGCAATTTATGGTCTCAAGCAAGCTCCACAAGCTTGGTTTCACAGATTCAAAACATACCTACAAGGAGAAGGTTTCAAGCAAAGCGTGGCAGATTCTTCCATGTTTACATGCAACACCCAAGGTACAATGACAGTATTGTTGTTATATGTAGATGATATAATATTGACAGGAGCAAATGAAGCTGCACTTCAAGAGGTTATTCAAAGCCTGAGCAAAGAATTTGCAATGACAGATTTGGGACACTTGCATTCCTTCTTGGGAATTGAGGCTAATTGAAGTTCAGATGGTCTTTTACTCACTCAAATTAAATACTCCATCGATTTATTAAAGTTTACAGGAATGGAGACTTCAAAGCCATGCACAACCCCAATTGCAGTTGGAACAAAGTTATCATCAACATCAGGTTATCCCCTACCTGATCCAACATCATACAGACAAATAGTAGGAGTCTTACAATATCTGACGATCACTAGGCCAGATATCTCCTATGTAGTCAATCAAGTGTGTCAGTTCATGCAATCTCCCACAGAAGATCATCTACAAGCAGCAAAACATATTTTGCGTTATGTCAAGCATACTATTGGTGCTGGTGTTCTCTTGAAACCAACCCAACTTTCTTTCATAGCTGTTTACACTAATGTAGATTGGGCAGGATGTTCAGACACACGCCGATCAACTAGTAGGTTTTGCACTTTTCTTGGGGATAATTTATTACCATGGTCTTCCAAGAAACAACCTACAGTATCTAGATCAAGTACGGAAGCTGAGTACAAATCCCTTGCCTTCACAACATCTGAGTTACTATGGCTTTCTTATGTTCTACGTGATTTGCAAGTGCAACTTCCAAGAGGAATGGACATTTATTGTGATAATGTGTCTGCAACACAAATGGCTACAAATCTAATGCTACATGCTCACACAAAACATATAGAAGTGGACTATCATTTTGTCCGAGACTTGGTTCAGAACAACACTATAAAAGTGCACTTTGTTTGTTCAGATGATCAAATTGCAGATGTGTTTACTAAGGGCTTAACATCACAAGCTTTCTTCAAGCATAGAGACAAACTCTTGCACTTGCCAATGTAGAGTTTGAGGGGGGGATGAAAGACCATAACAGATCTGTTATGGTTTGAATTGATTTTTGAATTCAAGTTTTTTAATTCAATTTTTGGATTCAAGTTTTGAATTCAAGTTTTTAAATATGAATTCAAGTTTTTAATTTTGAATTCAAATTTGAATATTGTAAACAAATCTTATACAACAGCTATGTTTATTTATAAATACGTAAGACTTACCCATCAAGGTAAGCAACTTACTTATCAAAATTAGAGTTTTTCTTTGCATTCTTTCACCCTACCCCATCATAGCTTCCTTCTCCCCCTTCCTAGCTTGCGGCAGCTATAGTTATTCCCCTGCCATATGCTAGAACCCACCCCTTCTCTGCCTACATTATCTCTGTAGGCATCATTTGTTTGCTAGATAAAAAGGAGTGGGAAATAAATAGTGGGATCTGCATGTAGTGGGGTGGGGGAATAGAAAAGGAAAGGAAATGATTTTGTGAAGAAGTTACAATTTTGGGTCCCACTTTTGTTGTATCCCTCACTTTCCCACAATGTCCTACTAAGTGTGTGGGACTTTTTAAAGAGGTGGGGTAGGAAAAGTAGGGTTCCATGTCAATAGACAAGGTTCCTTAAAATAAGGAAGCTTGCCTACTGAATTTCCCACCCCATTGAACGAAACAAACTATGTAGTGGAATTTTGTGGAAAAGCTTACTCTTCCACCCCTTTTTTCCCACCCCTCTTCAAATTCTTTCAAACAAACAATATCTTAGGAAACCTCTTTCCCTTCCCCTTCCCTACTTTTGATCCAACCCTAGGCCTAACCATCCCCTTAAACCCTAGAACGATTGAATCCATTCTTTTCACCCTAAACCCTAATCCCTATATCCTTTTTATTTTTCCTGAATTTTTCTGGAATTTCAGACTTCTTGAAAGACCTAAAATTCAAGGTCAGGTCTATGACAATTTAACCATTAGATCTGCCCCTAACTTTAGTAACCTCATCCCCCCAACCCTAGTTACCTTCCCTCTCAGTTTCAACCTAGTTAGACAAACCAAACCTTAGTCTAAACTCTAAACCCTAATTCTTTTGCTGCCCTAGATTTCCAAAACCCTAGCTTTCTTTCACTCAGATCTTTCAAACCCTTCAACTAAAACCTAGTTCCTTTTAGAATTATCATCCCCTACCCCTCCTTCGACTTTAACCCTGGCTCTAGCCACCCCCTAGAAACCCAAATTCTTAATAAACCGTAGGTCTCCTGTACCATAAACCAGAGTTTTGGTTCTGAATTTTAAAACTACAGCAAGGTTCAGGATTGAAATTCAATAAACCCTATCTCCAAGCCACAACCAAACCTGGCTGGATCTATTCCCAACCCCCGGAACCACCGTATTCAGCACTAATCCCATAACCCCAAGGTCGTAAAATACTAAAATCCTAACTTTACTGCTTGTTTACTTGAAATGATCCTGAAGACAATCCCTAGATTTGGTGTCTACATCACTACCGCTTCACCAATTGATACTGCAGATTTTTTGGGAGATGCGTGTACATTTCTAAAGGGAGACTTGATCCCAATCCTGTGCTTATTTCATTGGTTGGACTTCTTTGCAAACATTACCTTCTATTTTTGGACCCTACTTTCTAATTCCATTCCATCAACATATCATCCATTCTACCCATCACTACTCCATTTGATTTAGTTTGAGTTTCAATAGGTGGCTGGTTAGGCCTGGAGAATCCTGGCTTCTAATTGGGAACTGCTACCATATCTTTTGTTTGCACCACCAGATGTTGGAGAAGATTTCACCTGTGCTTTTCTACATTGTATCATCATTAATTTCAAATTCGAGCAAGTTCTATAATCTGGTTTTGCTAGAATCAGCCTTCCTAATTTCTGAACTTCTTTATGATTTAATTTAATGCCTGAGGTTTTATACTGATTTCATTGGAAATGGAACATCATACTTGGAACCCTTACCTTCTGTTCAGGTTTCACGTTACTAAGGTTCGAATGTGGTATTGAGTACCATTAAACTTGTTGCTGCTCTGTTTCTTTTAACCCTTTTTTCAGCAAACTCAGGCCTATAGATTCATTATCAGTTGTCTCATCCACTATCTCTTGCTGTTTCTTAACAGATTTTTCTACCCCCCCCCCCTTTGGTACTATTTCAGATTTAACACATCTAATGCTTCGTCATTGTTTCTGACCATTTATGGCTGACTGTACCTCTCCTCCTTATCTATATTTTGCATACCTTAACATTAAGTTCCATCTATACCATAAATCCTTGCCACTAGACTATTTTTATCATTGATCCTCACCATGTATTTACCATATTACATCTTTCACTACCATGAGGGAGCATGGAAATTGTTTTTTGTTATCTAACTGCTTGGAGATTTTTTGTACTGTGAAGTGGAGCATTGGAAATTATTACTTGGGATCTTACAATCCAGTTGACAATGCTACTTTTGGTCATTGTTTATCCACATGCAATGCTACATGTGAAGGGGAGATTGATTGTTTATTCTCCATCTGCGCAAAACTTCAAGTTTTTATCCTGAAATGGTATTCTACAACGACAACAATTACCAACTTATTTGTTCGCAGTAGCACATATTGCTTTTACTGACCTTTTTGGTCCGCAATAACCCATTTCTGTCTTTTAGCAACTTATTATTTGGTCCACAGTAACTCATGCTGTGTTTTACCTACCTATTTGATTTGTAGTAACCCGTATTGCCTTTTACCTACTTACTGGGTCCACAATAACCTATATTGCCTCTTTGATTCACAATGACATATATTTGACTTGTAGAGACCTTTGTTTGAGGCTTTATTTTTGCCTTTGACTTAGCAGAATTACTACCTACTACTTGCCTTCTTGAAAAGAGCTCATGTGTGGACAGTGTAGCCACACTTTTTGTCTACTCGTGTGGACATTGAAGCTGCACTTTCATCTACTTGTGGAGATTCCTGCCTACTACTTGCCTTTGTGCCTTTGACATTATTGTTGCTTTGCTTGTGGATGTGGTTCATGTTCATTACTACCTATGTTCTCATTGTTGAATGGTTCATTTGGTATGAACTATGAAGATTGTTTATGGAAGTTGCTGTTGGTCATCTCTTGTTTGAAGTTCTCTCAGAGTTTATCAATATCTACTATTACTACTTGTGGTCTGGATTGACGAAGTTTTTAATACATTTTCTTTGTTATTGTATGTTCCAGCTTGAGGGTGAGTTTTAACAAGTTGGGGTCATAAGTGTTGGTGTGTACGTCGGTCATGACCCACAATCTTTGATCATAATTTTTAACATGTCTTTCACATGTGCTTTCTTTTCTTTCTATTTTATTTGTTTCCTTTGCTTATAGCTTGAGTATCAAATGATATCTAGGCAGGTTAGATTCCCTTTCTTTTTTTTGGTTATAGATTACTTTCTATATTTGCAAGATTCAATGTTACCATAACTGGATTTCCTTCATTAATCAGTAACGCAGCAAGCTGAGGGAGAGAATAGGATTCCACACATCTCTCCCTCATCTCTGCGCTTTTCATCTATTCTCCTTTTTCCCTGTTCTCTGTTCTTCTGTCGATCTGAGTTCCTACCACTTAACACCTGGCAAGAACTTCCTTGTTGATGCTTTGTTGTGCTCATAGTGGTCAAGTTTGTAGCGGAAAACTAGAGAATGAATACGTTCTTTAAGATGTTAAATTATATGCATCGACCTTCTATGCAGTTAATAATTTATTTCTGGAGCCATACTTTGATATTCAAGTGAACACAAATTAGACTGAAATTCTTTAATTTTTGGATGCCTGAAGCCTCTGTGCTTCTAGTGATTCAGAAAATGATAATCAGCTTACTGTCAATAAACCATGTGTTAGGTTCTCGTTGTGGGAGATCTTGGAACGTGCCTGTCGTGTGGATGCGGGGTTTTTTATCCGCACAACTTTATATGAAACATTCTTCTTACAAGTGCATTTGAATCACGCTTTTATGTTTGTGTCTGTCAAGCAATACATGCAAAAGGTCAGACCTTGAATTTTCTCTCATGTGAAGCAAATATAAATTTACTGCTGTCTTTGGTGTAGTGAGCACTATGTATGTCTGTGCTTGATGGTATATGCAGTCGTCCTTTCTTTTCAGTTGATTTTCCTTACTATACGGAGATTTGTTTACTGATTTGTTGTTCAAACTTATATACACGACTGTAGATGTTTAATTGATTGATGAGTTCTGTTGAATTTCAGGATGGAGTAGAGATAGCTTGGTAAATTCTTGATAACTGCCCAGGCTATTAGGGGGTTGAGTAAGTTCCTGCTGAAGTTCAGCTATTTATTAGTGTGTGCTGCATTAGTGTAGAGAACTTTTGACTGAACCTTTCTGTGTAGCGACAGTAATTTGGCTTTGCTTGTTGAAGATGCAGCAATTTTTCACTCCCATAGAATGCAGCTCCAATGTTGAACCGTACTGGGACGGGGATGGCTATTCTCAACAGTAGAAAGTAGGAAAATAGAGGCTTTTGGAGCAGAATAGAGAGGAGAGTGAATGAGCAATGTTTTCAGTCACAAATGGAGGTTGGACCTTGTTTATATAGAGTTCCAAACGTTCCCCTTGGTGCCTGGACATATGTATGCGTATGGGTGCCACTTTATGTCTGCACAGGAAATCTATACGGATTTGTTCGACTATCCAAAAAGGTGTGAAGACTACTAGCAGTTTTGAGTTTAAATTCTGAGAGTTGAGTGTAAAATCCGAAGTTGGTGAAAATCGTTAAATTTGGCCAGTAGACTAATTCAAGTGCAACGTCAAAAGACAGTAAAGTTGAACATAGAAGAAGAAAAAGGTGATACACGAAAGAAGAAGTCAAAACGGAATTGCGTTTTATAGCATAAGCATAAGAAAGTCAAAGTAGATTAGCGAAGAATTTTATGACTATTTGCTTCAATTAGCAATTTCAACTTTTTAGAGGTTTTACTTGTAACAGTAGTCCAATTTGTCCAACAAGGTCCATGTAATAATTCAGACAAACCAGGCGACCTGTGAACACGAACGGAGTTAGTGTTTCAACATTCTCTTTTCTGAATGATGAAATTTGTGGGTTTTGAAGGGAAAAAATTGCAATCTCATTTGACTCTTAACCCTATGTAGACCCATTCTTGTAGACTTTCATGATTTACCTTGATTAGTCAACACAATTTTTTGCATTTCAATTACATCTAATTCCTGATCAAGAAGAAGATACTCTTCCCGTATTGCAACTGATTCAAAAATATATATATATTACAGGTAACCAGAGAAATTATCAAATGAAGAACAAAGCCATGGGTCGTGTTGTGGTTCTTCATGAGCTCCTTCTCATCCTACTATGGCTAGCTACAACATCAGCTATAGCGATTTCATCTGTTGCTTTTCCTAGTCTACTGGTGAAATTTAAGTCAAATTTCCACTTGAGTGTCACTTCAAGTTTTTATCCTAAAATGGTATTCTACAATTACAACAATTACCAACTTATTTGTTCACAGTAGCACATATTGCTTTTACTGACCTTTTGGGTTTGCAGTATCCCATTTCTGTCTTTTAGCAACCTACTATTTGGTCCACTGTAACTCATATCGTGTTTTACCTACCTATTTGAGTTGTAGTAACCCGTATTGCCTTTACCTACTTACTTGGTCCACAATAACCTATATTGCCTCTTTGATTCATAATGACATAAATTTGACTTGTAGAGACCTTTGTTTGAGACTTTATTTTTGCCTTTGGTTTAGCAGAATTACTACCTACTATCTACTACTTGCCTTCTTGAAAAGAGCTTGTGTGGACTTTGGAGCTGCACTTTCATCTACTTGTGGAGATTCCTGCCTACTACTTACCTTTTGTGCCTTTGACATTATTGTTGCTTTGCTTGTGGATGTGGTTCATGTTCATTACTACCTATTGTTCTCATTGTTGAATGGTTCATTTGGTATGAACTATGAAGATTGTTTATGGAAGTTGCTATTGGTCATCTCTTGTTTGAAGTTCTCTCAGAGTTTATCAATATCTACTATTACTACTTGTGGTCTGGATTGATGAAGTTTTTAATATATTTTCTTTGTTATTGTATGTTCCAACTTGAGGGTGAGTTTTAACAAGTTGGGGTCATAAGTGTTGGTGTGTACATCGGTTATGACCCACAATCTTTGATCATAATTTTTAACATGTCTTTCACATGTGCTTTCTTTTCTTTCTATTTTATTTGTTTCCTTTGCTTATAGCTTGAGTATCAAATGAAATCTAGGCAGGTTAGATTCCCTTTTTTTTTTTGGTTATAGATTATTTCTATATTTGCAAGATTGAATGTTACCATATCTGGATTTCCTTCAGGAATCAGTAAAGCAGCAAGCTGAGGGAGAGAATAGGATTCCACACATCTCTCCCTCCTCATCTCTGCTCTCTTCATCTATTCTCCTTTATCCCTGTTCTCTGTTCTTCTGTCGATCTGAGTTCCTAACACTAACACCTGTCAAGAACTTCCTTGTTGATGCTTCGTTGCGCTCACAGTGGTCAAGTTTGTTGCGGAAAACTAGAGAATGAATACATTCTTTAAGATGTTAAATTATATGCATCGACCTTTATGCAGTTAATAATTTATTTATGGAGCCATACTTTGATATTCAAGTGAACACAAATTAGACAGAAATTCTTTAATTTTTGGATGCCTAAAGCCTCTGTGCTTCTAGTGATTCAGAAAATGAGGTTTTTTATCCGCACAACTTTATATGAAACATTCTTCTTACAAGTGCATTTGATCACCCTTGCTTGTTTGTGTCTGTCAAGCAATACATGCAAAAGCTCAGACCTTGAATTTTCTCTCATGTGAAGTAAATATAAATTTACTGCTGTCTTTGGTGTAGTGAGCACTATGTATGTCTGTGCTTGATGGTATACGCAGTGGTCCTTTCTTTTCAGTTGATTTTCCTTACCATACGGAGATTTGTTTACTGATTTTGTTGTTCAAACTTATATACACGACTGTAGATGTTTAATTGATTGATGAGTTCTGTTGAATTTCAGGATGGAGTAGAGATAGCTTGGTAAATTCTTGATAACCGCCCAGGCTATCGTTCGCTACCATTAGAGGCGGCATGGGTTGAGTAAGTTCCTGTCGAAGTTCAGCTATTTATTAGTGTGTGGTGCATGTGTAGAGAACTTTTGACTGAACCTTTCTGTGTAGTGACAGTATTTTGGCTTTGCTTGTTGAAGATGCAGCAATTTTTTACTCCCAAAGAATGCAGCCCAGTGTTGAACCGTACTGGGACGGGGATGGCTATTCTCAACAGTAGAAAGTAGGAAAATAGAGGCTTTTGGAGCAGAATAGAGAGGAGAGTGAACGAGCAATGTTTTCAGTCACAAATGGAGGTTGGACCTTGTTTATATAGAGTTCCAAACGTTCCCTTGGTGCCTGGACATATGTATACGTATGGGTGCCACTTTATGTCTGCACAGGCAAATAGGTGTGAAGGCTACTGGCAGTTTGGAGTTTAAATTCTGAGAGTTGAGTCTAAAATCCGAACAACATATTAAAAAAATAGATATAGGACTGAAACATTCCCACGAACCTTGGACCTCATAACTTGGATCATGGGCCACAAGCATTGGCCACGGCCTGGCCTGCCTCAAGGTTCATGTAAGGTATCCCCAGACCTCAACTACTAATACCATGGCTGATTTTCAAAATATAAGGTATATAATTACATATAAGGTCTCTTTACTCAAAGCTTAGCAATGTGGGATTAAAGCATTCCCTTATAAGTTCCTCGATTTTATGTAAAGCAACATTGCTCTAAATCAATGACAGTGGACAAAAGAGACAAAAAAAAATATGCCAATAAATGATCTTAATGTGATAAAAATGTAATTATAGCTTGAGCTCTGTGCATGTATGTGCACTCTTCTCACTCTTATTCTTTTTCTTTTGAGATTCTTCTCTTTCTTCGTGTCTCCACTTCTCTTCTCCTTTCGTTCCTCTCACATCTTTCTATCCCCCATTAATTGGTATCGGTGCTTATAGCTGGGTAAATCTCTCTGTTTGAGATTCTTCATTGAAATGTCCTGATTCAAATAACGAGAGAGGCTCTTAAAAAATTTTATATCTTATTGTGTGAGCCCATAGCCCTCTGGCTTGTGTTCAAGATGTTTGGTGAAAAGAAGTACCTTGGTTTATTTATTTATTTATTTATTTATTTTGGTATAAAGATAAACTAAGCAGAAGTAAAAGGGGGCTGGGAAGGAACAGGCTCCTTCAGCCAGCAAGTGGAAATATGCCAATCCAACGCCGCCTCAAGCGTTAGGGCTTCCTGAGCCAAAGAGTGAGCCACTGTGTTGGCACTCCTTGGAATAAAACCAAAAGCACAAGAAATAGGAGCTTGAGCTAATTGCCGAATATCCGAGATTACGTTCATCAGATATGCCGGAACACGAAGGGATGGTTGGGATAGCAATCGCACCACACCAAGACAATCGGATTCTACAATCACATGAAGCCAACCCTCTTCGATAGCCCTCCACAAACCATGTTTAATTCCCAACGCTTCTCCCACCTCCGCTTCGCTGAATACTAGTGGCATAGACCTTGCTACTACTGGTTCACCTCTCCAATCCCTTGCGATGAAACCAATACCACTAGCTCTATTGACCTTTAAAGCAGCATCTGAATTTATTTTGATCGTTCCTCTTCCCGGTGGACTCCATGAAGGCTGCCAACCATGACTCCTAGTCTGATTAACATCTGCTGGAACAGCAGCTGAACTTTGTGCTTGAATGAACTCCTGAGCAGCCTTGGCTGCCAGCTGAATCACATCTGAGGGAAGCCATTTGCTTGTATCATACAGATCTATATTGCGAGCTCTCCACAAGTACCACATCACAAAACCTATTTGAGCTTCCATCCTTTTATAGTTCTCCTTGTCTGCTGCCTTATACCGTCCCCATTCAGCAACCCATTGATCCACAGAGTTGTCCGACCTCACTTCAAAGCGCAGGCCTAAGCTTGATCCTAGCCAAACTGCTCTCGCAAAGGTACAATGAAAGAACAGGTGCTCTGTAGTTTCCAGCTCCCCACATCTGCAGCAAATACCATCTTGCTTCATTCCCCTATGGATACAATTAACACCTGTTGCTAAGGCTTGATTACAAGCTTTCCATAGCAAAGCACGTACCTTTGTAAAGTGTTGAGGTGCCAAATTGTTTTCCATACTGATTTATCGACTAGGTCCCATTGCTTCCTCTTTGATGTAGAAGCTTTCTATGAGATACCTTCCTCCTTTTCTTGAGACAGCAAGTGATATGCAGATTTGACAGAAAAATAACCCTTCTTATCAGCCATCCATAATAGTTGATCCTCTACTGGAAACATAGGAAGCTGTATATTTTGGATTGCCATTACCACCTCTTCTGGAAATAGATCATTAAGTAGGCTTCTATCCCACATGCCCCTTTCATCAATGAGATCTTTCACTTTTGTATAACCTTCAGCAATTGGTACTGACTCCAGGACTTGCCATCCTTGTATTCCAGGAATCCATTTATCCTTCCATATGTGTATCCTATCACCTCTACCCACCTTCCATGCTAATCCTTTCTTCAAAACCTCTCTCCCTATTAAAACACCACACCAACCCCAAGAAGGAGCTGATCCCACCTTAGCCTCCATAAAACTACAGTTAGGAAAGTACATATTCTTCATTACCTGAGCCCAATGCGAAGTAGGATTAGTTAACAGCTTCCATGCCAACTTGGACAGCAAGGCTTTGTTGTGAGTTGAACCGTCTCGAAAACCTAGACCTCCAGCCTCTTTCGATCTACACAGTCGCTCCCAAGACATCCAATGCGTTTTCTCCTTTCCATCTTGAGATCCCCAATAGAAGTTTGCTGCCATTTGGGAGTTTCTATGGTGAAAGATCTCAGGCAGTTTGAAGTGGCCAGCAACATAATTAGAAATGGACAAGGCCGAACTTTTCAACAGCACTTCCTTTCCAATTGGGGACAATAGTTTTTGAGACCAACTTTGTATCCTCTTTTCCACTCTATCATTAATCTCATGGAAGACCTGCACTTTGGAGAGCCCAATTGTGGTTGGGAGACCAAGGTATTTGGTGGGTCTATTGCCATATTTAATTTTGAAAATATGAGAGATCCATCGCCTGAACTTCGGATGAGTGTTGTTGCTAAAACACAGGCTGAACTTCGCTTGATTTACTTGCTGCCCGCTAGCCTTACAATATGTATTGAAAGTTTTCTTGATTTGGTGAAGTGCTTCAAGCTGCAATTCTGAGAAAACTAAACAATCATCAGCAAACAAAATATGGGACAAATGCATGCCTCGGTTTTTTAGTTGAATGCCATGTATCCGACCGCATTCCTCACCCTTGCACATTAGTGCTGAAGATCCTTGGGTACATAACACTAAAATTGCTGGGGATAAGGGATCTCCTTGCCTCAATCCACGAGTCGGTTTAATAGCGCATCGAATAGCCCCGTTGATAAGCATAGAGTATTCCACTGAACTGATGCAGACCATAATGAGCTTAACAAAGTGGGGAGGGAAGCCAAAATGTGAGAGGACCCTTTCAATATAAACCCATTCCAATCTATCATAAGCATGCCTCATATCCATCTTCATGATCACCATCTTTTTCTTACTCTTCTTCTTTTTTTTACGTAGTTAAACACCTCATGTGCCACCATCACATTGTCGGAAATGTTTATTCATAAGCCACAGAACGGGAATAGTGTCCAAAGAAATTTTATACTATATATGTGGGATTTTATCGTTTATATTATTGGTATAACTATGTAAGCAGATTTGTTTTTTCCATTAAAGGGTTACCCTGCAGCTCGCTCGTTGACAACTACGATAGAATGTGAAGGAACTTTTATTTGGGATAGCTTGTCCTATTGATGGGATTACCAAGGTAGCATTGGCTGATCCTATGTCGTCATTCCCATCATGTTGTTGGAACAGATCAGTTTGTTCCATGTATATATTCTTCTTCTACCTTTTCTTAATACAATTGATCCACTAGTGGAAAAAATGTAAAAACATTTTTATTTGGCAGCATCATGGAACAACCTTTTGTTGAAATTCGGCCGTGGAGGTGAAAGGCAAACGGAATTTGAAAAGCAAAATATTGTCATTGTTCAGCAATATAATCATGAAATTGTTGAATTTCGTGCAAATTATCACTGAGATTTTTGGGAACAACCGCAGGGACCTGCAGTGAGGGGAGGGTTGATCCTGCATGACAGTATTGTGTTTCTATTGATGACAACAAGAGTATGACAAAATGCAACTTCTGTGGTAAAGAGTTGAACTCAGGTGACATTAGCGGTGACATTAGCAGGTTTAAGGCTCAAATCACTGGTAGTTCGAAGATGTGGCCACGTGCACTAAGGTGCATGTTGATATAGTGAAGGCAGTTAGAGAGTTAGAGAAAGAAAAGGGGAAGAAGAAATACGAGGAAGAGGAGGGTGAAATCTACAATGGACGAGGCGGTGTGGGCACCGTCATCCTATAAAGTTGATTCAGATTCTGATCGGGATGTTGATCCCGTTGATATCAAAAAGCAAGAGGATGCAATACCAGGAGTAGGAGAGGGCTAGAGATAGATTTATAGGAGCTAGTCTCTCTAGGACTGCAGAGGCTGGAGCATCTGGATATAGGGCTGTAACATTTGGACCTAGGGACAGGGGTGCTATATGTGGTATGTTATGCCGATCATAGAGTCAGATGGCCGCTTTTACAATAGATCTATGGGGACTATGTGACTATTAATAGAGGAGAGATCATATCCTAGAACAAGATCTTAATATTTTCAAAAGGAAGGGGGCCAAGTAGCCCAAGATTACAGGTCCATGGAAAGGGATGGCTAAGATGGTGAAGAAGGTCGTGGCGAAGTGGATGTACTACAATTCGGTTCCAACAAACACAACACAGGGTCTTTATTACAAGAATATGATTGATACTATTGTATGGGCAGATCCTGGATATGCTGGTCCCACCCCTAAAGAGGTGATGACAACCTTACTGATTCAGGAGAAGGAGGAGATGCAGGAGTACATTAGTGGTTTGAGATCAATGTGGGGGATGCACCATTATGTGTGATGGATGGACTGGTCTAATAAGAAAGTCTATCATCAACTTTATGGTGTATTGTGACAGGAGGACCATTTTTTTGAAATTTGTGGATGCTACTGGGCAAACAAAAGACTACATGTATATAGTTGGATTCCTGCAGAATGTTATTGATGAGGTTGGGAAGAATAATGTGGTGTAGATTGTCATCGACAATGGCTCCAATTTTAAGAAGGCATGTGAGGTACTGATGAATATACTTAGATATAATCTTATTGGACACCCTGCACAGCTCATTGTATCAAACTCATGTTAAAGGACATCGGTAAGATTAGTATTATCCAGAGCACAGTGGAGAGGGCCAAGCAGGTAACTAATTTCATCAATAATTATACCGCTGCTTTGGATATGATGAGGCGAGCATGTGAGGGTGAGTTAATGCGACCTTGTCTAATGATATTAGCCACAAATTTCGTTGCCCTAAGTAAGTATTCAAGATCGGAAGGTGGACCTATGTTTGCATCAAAGGAGTGGTTCTCATGGGTTGGATCCAAGAAAGTATTTTTTTTTCTCTCTACTATTTGATTTAACAAGTTCTTATACATTTATAGAATGAATATCTAGTATGTAGTATTTATTACTAACTTAATGTGTTTGTGATAATTTAGTACAAGTAGTAGATGCACCGCATAGACGACGATCTCGTCTGATTAGTTTTGGAGGAATGTGACAATTGTGTTGGAGACCTTGGATCCCTATAATCAAGGTCTTGCATATGATTGATTCTTCCCTGAGGGGACCCACTATGCCCCACATTTATGTAGCCCTTGAGCAAATGAAGATAGTCATACGAAGAGCTAACCCCAGAGGTTGCACCGCTTACCTGAATATTGTGCACGCTAGATGGACCTCTCATCTTATGCATCTAATGCATAGAACATGTAAGTAATCAGTTTGGGTTATTAATTTGTAACTTGTAGTAGATATTAATGATTCATTCAATGACATGTTTAAGTCTCTAACTATGAGTTTGTGAATTGTGCAACCTATTATCTCAATCCCAAATATCAATATAGTGAAAATTTGGGGTTGAGATCAAACATGCTCAATGCCATTATGCATGTTATCTTGAAGTTAGAGCCAAACCCAATGGTCCAGTCAAATTGCCATGTGGAGGTTAGAACTTACTACTTGGTTTTCATTTGTGAAAGAATTTAGTTAACCATCAATACAAATGATTGTAAATAAAGATGCTTAGGGATGCATTGGGGGTCTTTGGTTTAGATGTTGCTGAACATAACCAACAAAATTATTATCTAGGTTAAATGCATAATTATTAAGTATTAACTTAATTTATTTGTGATAATGCAGTTGAGTGGTGGGTTTTGAATGGAGGCAATGCAGAGAACCTTAGGAGAGTGGCAGTGAAGATCATCTCCTAGACTTGCTCTGCCTTTAGGTGCGAGAGGAATTGAAGTAGATTTGGCATGATTCACTCCAACAGGAGGAGCAGGTTGGGAAGTCAACTCTTAAATGACCTAATGTATTGCCAGTGTAATATGAGGCTAAAGTTAGAGCAGGCCAGCATACATGCTAACTATGAGATGGATAGGGACATCCAGCTCGACAATATCTTTGAGGTCACTGCAAATGAGCAGCATCCCTTCACTAATTGGTTATTGGACAGGGGTGAGCTGGTGTTAGACTAGCCTAGAGGTAGGCCAGACCTAGTCATTGCTCAAGCTGCGGGAATTGATGTAGGTGAGTCCATGGCATTTCCCGAGTGGTAGGCACATGTACTATAACAACCCCCGTATTTCTAACCCGGGATCCGTATTGCAGGTTCGAGAACCCGAAGATCTAGCCGGGTAAATCTGTGGAGTGTTCGGATAGAAGTCTATGATTCATACCCTAAACTCATGGATCTGGATACTTTTGGTGAAGAGCCTGCCTTGCTTGGTAGTTGGACTTCTGGAAGGCAAGTGATGTCTGGAGATGTCCGGGATGAAGGTAAGACCTCCCCCATGTCTTCATTAGGGTTAGGTTGTACTTGGACATCAACCCCCTGAGCAAAGCACCCTTGTATAGTAATATACTTGGGGGCGGTTGCTAGTGGCGGTTGATTAAACCAAGCGACCACCATAAGCGACCGCCTGGTCCTGGTTGCGGGCTTTTTTCCTATTTTTCCCCCAGACTCCTATAAATAGTAACCCTTGCCTATTTTACGAATATTATATTCGGGATTACTGTTTTTGGAGGCTAGACGGATGTGGAGGCGTCCTTGGAAGCAAATCGAAGTGCGGTTAGAGTCCTAGAAGGTTCTACTGTCCTTCATAGTTGATCTGGTTGAGGTAAGTGATTCCATGTTCACTCATACTTCACCACTTGCTATGATAAAAGTAGATTAGTGTTTCCCTTTGGTTGTTCTTGATCATTCTATTGCACTGTCTACCTTTTTGATGATCTTGGTGAGATCAGATCCGAAAATGAAACCCTGCTTCCGTGAAAATGGCTGATCTAATCAAGAGGGAGGATTCTGGATAATCAATTTGATGTCTTTGGTTAGGTTTAGTATCACCCTTGGTTATGGGAGTGATAGATTTGAGATTCAGACTATGATCATTCAAAATTCGGATTGAAATTGGATGAAGAAGCCTGAGTTTCAGATTGAGAATTCTCTATTTTTGGGGCGGTCACTAGTGGCGGTCGCTCAACTTAAGCGACCAGATGGTTTCTAGTGAACAAATGACTTTTGGTTTTGATCCAATTTGATTCATTCGGCTTATACCTTATTGTAACCCTGTATACAAGTGTTCTCTGTTTCAAATAAAAGTCTTATAATAGTTTCTGGATTGCAAGTTAGAGGAAATTTGCATAATTATAGGTAAGGACATACAATCCTATCTTTATGAAATGACTTAAACATGCTACTCCAGTGTCTGTTATTACTGTTCTTTCATTTCATATGCTGTTGTAACCTTGTTTAGCCTGCTGATCTTATGATATGCTTGCTGTTTGTACTGTCTTTACTTATACTTTGTTGATCATGAAAGTATTTTGTTGATGTTGGTTAGTTTGTGGTTCTGATGGAAGGGGTATTCCATTGGGATATCCTAGCTTGGGATATCAGAGGGTTGTGGTATGGGACACATGCTCGCTGATGTCTTTAGCTCTATCATAACTACTAGATGACATACCTAGGTAGAGTCTAGAGTTGCATGGCTAGGTGCCCCACATGCTATTACCCTTTCGGTAGGGGAATTGAAGCCGGATGACCCATGATGACAGTGATGTGATGATGGTCCACTGTTGGTCATATAAATGGTGGGTTGCATATGTTAGGGTTGGGCTCATGGATGTCCAAGGAACGGACCGGGTGTCGTGAGGAGTCATGAGAGCTTTCCTCCCCAACAATATGTGGATGACCATAGGGTTATGGAATGGAGTCCAATAGCGGTAACCAGTCCATGAGGGTTCTCATTCCTAGGTTGCAAAGGATACTGAACCGAGTTGGTTGGTGCCATAGGCAATGTATCTGGACTTCATGTAGTATGTTACCATTATGACTTGCATTGGATTAGAAACCCCGACATGCGCCAGTACTCATGCCAATGGTCGTGGTGATAGAGTGTTGACTTAACCCCAACCATGGTTTGAGAGCCAGGTGTGGACTTTCCATTTTACCCAAGATCCCTACAAAGGTAACCAGTCCTTGCCGGATCAGAGTAGTCAGAGCTACCCAAAGGAGGGCTGGTGTATATCTTAAAGCATGTCAACTGTTAGAGACTTGCATGGTTAGATCTTAGCGGTATTCATACTTTGCATTCATACATATCATTTATGCATTTCTAACTGGTTTGACATATGGATGGGAATCATTGTTTGTTCTTACTGTGTTCTCCAGAACTCATTCCTTTATTTTTGTATGTTTCATTAGCTTATACAGATGGAGGAAATGCGCAGGAAGATGGATTGGTTTCCTATGAAGGAACCTTCCTGTATGAAGAAGATGTGACACCGACAATGGGAAATGGAAATAGCCTATGTGGGAGCTCCTGCGAGTGCATGGAATGCACTTATAACACCCATTGATGGGCAGAGGAGACAGGTTGCCAGACAGTTTGCTCACCGTATGGAGGAGAATTGGAGAACCCCTCATCTTGATAAACTTGAGTCTAAGTTTTTAGCTTTAGAAAAAGAAACCAGAAAGAAACTTATTTAAACCTTTTGAATTGCTTCCGCTGAACTCATTTACATTTTGATTATTTATTCTTTCCTTAATTATTTTATTGGAGTATTTGAACTCCTGTAATTCTTTCATTTAATTTTTGAACCTTTTCTTGCTCGTGATTGTCTTTACTTGCATTTATTATTACTGATAGACTAGAACCATGGATCCTGTGACGGATCGCTCTCACGGGTTGTCGGACGGGAAACTGAGACCGGTGGGTGGGGTGTGACATGTACGGCGGCCACCACTGCGGATGAGTATTGGATGGTGGAGCCTGGCATGTATGAGGATGATCCATATGACACCCTTGTTCCAAGTCCAGCCAAACTTGGAGGGATGATGATGATGATGACGACGATGGTCTTAGTGGTGGTGGAGGAATATAGGAGAGATTACATGTTCCATTACCAGAGACACAACATCCCTCAGAGAAATACATTGGAGAGACTCAGTACACACATGCCACCCAGGATGACGATCATGGTGGTGAGCTTTATCGAGGTCGTCCTACGTGCTACACTCAACCAAGGAGGGGGGAGGATCATTGGGGGGGGGGAGCAACAACACGTATATAGGTATGGGCCGTATGGCTATAGTTATATAGTGAACATACTCAATTGTATAGCTCATACAGCCATTTTGATCCAATGGACAGCTTGTTGGTAGCAATGGGGTCCATGAGTTTGGAGGAGTCTGTAGGCTCTACATATGCTTATGGCTATGGGTTTTATGGTTATGGTGTCCCTTTCGCTTATGGACACGATGGTACATACCCGTATTCTAGGAATTCACACTACTATGGGTATAATGATGGATCATCCATGAGCTTGGGTTCGTAGGACGACAACACATCTATTTTGGGGGTTATGATGGTTGGGGTTATCATCATTAGAGTGTCCCGATTATGCCTCCATTTGGCTCGGATACAACTGTTGTGAAATCCCCTGGATATCTCCCCTATAACCCGTGGTTTCAGGACCGAGAACCTGGGCCTCGAGTCGGCGACAACCGTGGGCCATCCAAGTCAAACCCAAAGGTTAGGAAGTGAACCCAATGTTGGTGGATTGACCTAGTGATGACTCAACAACTTTCCTAGAGTTTAAAAGAAGAGAGAAGATTAATCACAATGGTGTAAAAAGGGCGATTTTGGAACATCCGTAGGCTGACGATGGAGTGTCAAATTGACGAGATTAAGGTACCAAATTAAGATCATCGAAAGACCTTTCCATCAAATAAAAAATCACCAAAATCAGAGTTCATTTTGGGGTCCAACCATGGACCAATTGGGTGGCCGGTCGGGTGGTCGGTTGGGTGACCAACCCCCCCCCCCCACCCCTTTTTCAGTTATAGAACAAAATCTTGATTTCGGGTTTTTAAACCTTATTTGAGGTTGTACTTCACCCCAAAACAGATTTTTTAAGCTAGAAGGAGGCTAAGGCTTGGGGAAGAGGAGAAACCAAGGAGAAGAGTAGATCCCATCCAATCAAATGTGCTCTACGACTCAGATCGTTGCAAGAACGATAAGAAAGGTTAGAATTCTTAAACCCTTCTCTTTAAACATAGTTTGTGGGAAATTCTCTTCTTTCTAATTGTGAGATCTTGAAAAGGAAGAGTGTTAGGTATCTTGAATGCTCTTCAATTCTTGTTTTAATATTCCTTTCTAGTATAAGAGATAATGGTGTTTTTCCTTGCGAAAGATTTCGCATTTTGATTCTCTGAGTCACCCATGGGCTATTTAGGAGAGCTAATTTGGGCCTTTTTTATCTAGATCGAATTGGATCAAATTGAAGGTATCCGTAGGGTCCTTTTGTTGCCAGTTAGACTTTCCTAAAGTTTCGTTTAGTTTCGACTTCAAATCGGTGTCGAAATAGTGACCATTCATGAATGAAGTTGAGAACTACCCTTTTTAAACTAGTGGGCATAATTGTGTTTTGTGGGAAGATCTTGGGAGATCCTTTGGAACCCAAATTTACTTTAGTTTGTGATTATTAATCCTCTTGCATGAATAGGTTTATGTATCTTTTACTCACCAACTTGTGGGAGTGAATTTTGGGACTTTGGAGAAAGGATCAAAGTGAAAGGTGAGGAATATACTTAACCTCATATTGCATGTTTAATTATGTTAGTTAATTTTCATTATTGACATCTTGCCTTAATTTAGTATTATCTTGTGATTATGTGTGTGACTCTTGAAAGGTAAGAAATATGTTTGCTTCTATTTTCAATATTCTTTGAATGATGATATGAGAATGTATGAGATGAATTAGATTGGATGGATTGATTTTTTCTTTAATTTTTATATCTTAAATTATTGATATGAAAATATATGGATGATTTTGAATTAAATTTCTCCTATTTTATGTTGCTAACTAGGGTCGTTGTGGGTTTGCCCATTACCCTAGTGACTCATATGATTGCCTAGGTTGTGATTGGGGAATGGGGAATGCCCTTTTGGAGTTTCTGTCCTTGGATACCAGTGGGGGTGGTATGTGACGCATTCCTATGGTGCTCCTTGGCATTTTTCCTGATTACTAGTTGACATACCTAGCTAGGGTATGTCTAGCAGTGTCTGGCTAGGTGACCTTATGAGTACTACTACCCTTTCGGCAGGGATATTGAAGCCGGTTGACCAGTGATGTTAGTGGCTGTGTCCTTAGTGTCAAACATACCCACTATAATTATAGAGAGGTAGGGTTACATATAATAGATAAGGGCTCATGGGCACTCAAGACCGGTAACCAACTAGTGAGAGGACATGAAGAGAATCATGTCCATTATATGTGGATGACCACCGGGTTAAGGAATGGGGTCCAAAAGATGCCTCCCGTTGAGGATACCATTCATAGGTGGGAAAGTATCGAATCAAAAGGGCACGAGGCATGAGGGGAGATATTGGATACTGAACTGAGTTGGTTGGTGCTATAGGGAAAGTATCTATACCACATGTAGTACAAGATCGTATGACTTTACATTGGGCCTAGGATTAACCTTGACATGTGCCAAATCTCATACCAAACGGTGATGTGAGAGAGTGGTGACCTATACCCCAATCATGGCTTGACAGAACTTTACCCAATAACCGTGGAGAACCCAATAGATGTCTCTTGTTTATGGAGAAGGACTGAGACCGCCCAAAGGAGATTGGTGTATAAACTTAATACATGTTTACCATAGAGACTTCATGATAGAGTTATGAGCATAATATCATAATCATTCATATATCATATTATTATCATTAATTACATTATTGATATTCATGTTATATGTGTGGTGTGGAATCTTATAAACGAATGCATGATATGATGTTGAGTTGACCTCACTGAGTTCAAAAAAACTCAGTTTTTTTTTTATATGTCTGTTTCTATTATAATATACTGCAGGTTATGAGGACTCCTTCCAAATGGAGGATTCGTCACAGGCAGACCTTCTTGAGGGAGCAACTGAAGAAGATGTAGACTCGCACGGAGCTTCATGCCAGTGTCAAGACTGTTTTTATGGGTTTGGATTCTATTAAAGAATTAGTTTAGTTTATTTTCTGCTGCGAAAAAATTATCATCTTTTCTTTTCCAAACTCTAATGTTATTACTTTTGATTTAAAGTAATGGATGATTATAATTATTATTTCAGATTTGATAACTTTACTTTTGAAACTTGATTTATTCTTGTCCGTTGGATTATATTATATCATATGTTGTACGGAATTGTCAGTTAACCTAGATCTTGTGGGGTATCACCCCCATGGGTATTCGGGTATGACTGAATTTGGCTGGGTGGGGTGTGACAACTGTTATGTTGGAGATAGCATATTGATATCGTTTGGATCATATAACCCTATCATCATATGAACCAACACCAATACCACAACACCCACCAGGGTTTCTCAACTCTATTTCATATCTCCATTCACATTACCTCCCTAATGGGAGTAGTTTTGCATCCATAGATGATGCCAATTACAAAGCTCTGGTTTTTTGGTATGTTAACAACCATCAACATGAGATGGCATGGAGTGACTTCAAAAGAATAATGGAGGAGAAGCTCATGATTGTAGCCTTTGGGCTTTGTACCATGGTATCACATGACAGAAAACTGAATGTAGGCCTTGCGCCACATATGCTTCAGTAGTTTTAGTTAGTTTTTCATTGTCAAGAGTCTTATGTTGTTTGTTGTTTCTTTTATGATTTTAAAGCTTGTAATCACCCTCTTGAGTGCTGGTCAAAAAAGACAATTTCAAGCTTGAGCTTTGTACGTGTGCATGCACTCTTCTTCCCCAACCCCCACACTCTGCTTCCACCTCTTTTTCTTCCCTTGCAATTCTATTTTTTCTTTGGATTCTTCTTTTCTCCCTTGCTATCCTCTGTTTTTCTTCCTCGCATTTCCTCTCGCCCATTAAACTTCATTTTTATCACTCACATAGTTGAAAACTGAAAACCTGGATAAACCATTTCCATCCCACCCTCTCGACCGCCACCACCAAATATCTTGCCACCAAGCCCACAAGGATTTCAACCATATTTCCTTCCCCCCACACACCAGTTGCCTACCACTGCCAGATTTATCCAAACCAGAGATCGAGACCAACCGCTCAAGAGATTGATTCTTGGACTTGGTAACCCCCGTTCCTTTTACCACCAATCTTGTGGAATGTGGACAACTCAATAAGACTGCGACTTAAATTCTTTCACATTGGAGGCTTCAACACAACTGCAACCCCTGGGCATGGTATTTAATCTCAAAGAAATCTCACTGGAATTTCAACATATTTTGGAGATTTCGACCTCATGATGGGTCGAAATATGAATGGAACCAATCTCGAAATTTCAGAACCTTTTTGGAATTTCAGTATTTCGAGGCCCTTATGTGAAAAAAATAATAATAACAAAAGCAATGTCTCCTTGAAATCTCGTTTGAAATTTCATCCAAGACTATCTGCTTTTCTGGTTTTGACCGGAGAGCTTGTGGGAAGGGGAGGGTGGGGGGGAGGGTTGATCACATTAAACATATTCTATCTCAATTCAACGGTACTTCTTCTTCATTGAATTTTCATCCAGAGACATCAAGCAATTGGGTTCACCTGAGATCAAACCAGGTTCTACGGTCACAATTCAGTGTTGTTTCAGAAAACTACTTAAATCTGATGTCGGTTTTGGGACTCTGTGTCGTAGGGATTCAATGAGGGAAAAAGTTACAATCCTGTTTGCCTCTTATCCCTCTTGAAGAGGCTGTTCTAGCGATGATTGGCATGGCAAGTGTATGTGACATGCTGGGGTAGAGGTTGTCACTGAAAGTACTTGGTGTGGATTCATAAGGGGCAATGATTTCTTATGGTTTTGCAGTTCTTAATTATGGTTTATGATTGGTTTTGCATTTTGCTTGAAATAGTTAAAGGTCCAATTAGAGATGGGAGGAGTAAAAAGGTGTAATGAAGGAGATCCCACCGCACCAGGGGGGGTTGGCAAGAGGAAGATTCAGCAGTGGGCAAAGAGGGCTTCAACAAAATGAGTTTCAAGCATTAAGGGATATTGCACAACAAAATGTTAAATCCTTTACCCTATAGTTATGAAGTTGGTTGAGTAATCAATTTTTGTTGAAAACAGAAATATATAAACCAGCACTCAAATCCCTATGGTTCACCTGATGTAGTTATGAAAATTCGAAAGATAGAAGATTGAGGATTAGTACAACAAGAGAGGTTCCTTATAGTGGGAAACTAGTTCAGAAATTACTAGTAACGTGGACAGTAGTTGGAGTGGCCACGGTTGTCTAGGTACAAGTATGTATTGCACCCATCCTAACCAATCCAAAAAGACCTGTTGGATTTTTAATCCCAAAAAAGCAGCACGTTGTGGAACATGATATAGTGCAACAGTGAGCCATTCTACGTGATTAGGAGAATCACTGCTGTACTTTATCTTGTGAATGAAGACTCCTCCATGCATAATACAAAAGCCCATTTCCATTGGTTTGGGTTTCTTCCATTGTTCCTTGCAACAATCAGAGTAACTTTTTGTTATGTTTTGACCCAAATTCTTGTACTCAATTTAGAAGATGGTCCCCGGGGGCCCCCTCGGCCCGTCTGGGGGGGCCCCCCTTCCCCCCGTGGGGGGTTTTTATATTTTTTTTACCACATTATTGAGAGATTTAGATTTTTCAATTAGGGTTTTGGGTGAGAATTCCTATAATGTCATTATTGGTGTAATAACCCCGTATTTCTAACTCGAATGACCCATTTGTGGAGGGGTGAAAAGTCTAGACCTTGAACCCATGGGTACAACTACGAAGAATGATCGATCCACCGAAAAAAAAAAAGAATGGGTCAACCCCTATATTTGAAAAATGATAAATTATTGATAATGATATATTTTGACAAAATATAGGTAAAATTAAAGCAACAATATAAAAAAAATATATACATGATTCAACCCTAAAAATGTATAAATGCAATGTTTGCCTACCAAATTATTGAGAGATTTGGATTTTTCAATTTGGGTTTTGTGATGAGAGTTCCTATAATGTCATATATATAAGATTTTTTGTCAAAAATTTCTAACCCACGTTATAAAACATAAGAGAATAAATAGGAATAAAAGACAGAGAGAAGAGAGGGGAGAAAAATAGGGATTGATGGATTAGTTTTTTTATTAGGAATGACATTTCTACCCATCATTTTACATTTAAAAATTGTTCACAATATTGGGGCTAGAAAAAGTTGTACGAGAAAAAACCGGAAAAATTAAAGGAATTAGGGAATATGGAAAAATAAGGGGGGGGGGGGGCGGCCGGCCCCCTATGGTCTAGACCTTGAACCCATGGATTTGGATACTATTGGTGAAGAACCTGCTTTATTGGGAACCTAATGTGGATTCAAATAATTTTTCTTCTATTATTGATGTGTGGTGACCTCTCTGGAGTTCAAAAGATAAAATTCAGATTTGAATCACTCCAAAATCATATCAAGGATGGGTGATCAAAAGTCTAAATTTTGGACTTGGAATTCTGCCGGTCGATTAGTGCAGTCGATTGACCCAACCAACCGCCTTAATTGATTGGCTGGGTCATGGTGACTGTGTCAATGTTGTTTTCGGTCCATTTGGATCTCAGACCTTAATGTAACTTCTTAACCTTAACCTACGTGATCTATGAGGTCTGTTGGAGTGGTTACTTGTGAGGTTTAATACGTTTTTTAGTAGTTTTTTTGCTAAAACAGGTAAAGTTACAATTGCATGTATACTTGACATAAAGTTATGATGATTTACCTATCACTATGGACATGTATGTAGCCTTATAACTTGCTGTAATAGTAGATAAATATGCTTACTTAATATTAACATGTTATGGATAATGTTAGATGTATTTAATTTATTACTTGATGTGGAATGATGTGTTTGGTGCGACTATGATTGAGGATTATCCATGTTGGGTATTCCTAGCTTGGGATATCAGGGATTGTGGTTTGAGACATTGTTCTCTGATGCCCATAACACTATCAAAGTTACTGGTTTACATACTTAAGAGCTCTAGCCTGCATGATTGGGTACCTTCACATACTACTACCTTTTCAATAGGGGTATTGAAGCCAAATGACCCATGATAACGGTGACGTGATTCTGTTTCATCCAACAGTCGTAGCTAGTAAGTGAAGAGATTCAGTGGTCCACTGTTAATCATGCAATGATAAGGTTGCACATGTTAAGGTTAGACTCATGGGTGCCCAATAAGCGGCTTGGGAGTCGTGATGGGACATGAGAGCATTCGCCCCAACTATATGTGGATGACCATATGGTTAGGGAATGGAGTCTAATAGAGATAATCAATCCGTGAGGATTATTCTCATTCCTAAGTGGAGAAGAATATTGGACCGAGTTGGTTGGTGCCATAAGGGAGATATCTGGACCACATGTAGTATTTACCGTAAGACCTTGCATTTGGTTTGAATCCCCGACATGTGCTAGTACTTATGCCAATAGTTGTGGTGAGAGAGTGTGGACCTAAACCTTAGCCAAGGTGATTGACGAGGACCGTACCCCCTTGCCGGGATCCAACAAAGGTAACCAATCCATGAGGGATCAGAGTGACGAGACCTACCTAGAGGAGGTCTGGTGTTATTTCTTAAAGCATGTTTGCCTTGTTAGAGACTTGAATGGTTAGGTACTAGATGCATTTATACTTTAGCTTATCACCATCTCATTTCTAGTCATGATGCGTTTGCGATGTCGATGTATATATGGATTGTTGCCTTACTGAGTTCGTCAGAACTCATCCTTGTGGATTTTCCCTATTTTTCTTCAGATGACTATTCAAATGCGGGAGAAGTTTCATATGTACACTAAAACTTTTATTTACGTTGTCCCCAGCCTTTAATTTTATTTACACTAAAACCCCAGTCTAATAGATCTAGAGCGTTGAATTTTCAATTGCCACATGTCGCAAATTGACGTTGTGTAGATGATACTCGCATAGCCACGGACTAAAATCCTGGTCTAACTCTCAAAGGTTTTAGTTTGATTCCTCACATTGGATGATGAATCAACCAAAAAGAATAACAGAAGGATCACTTGGGTGTTGGATCTGTCATATTCAATTATTTGAGTAGCTACTACCAAATTTTTTTTTAAAATATTATTTGAGTAGCTATTTGATTAATTAATTAACAGGGTTGGAAAATCTAGTCATTAGTTCTTGTCGGCTTTCCTTGTGAAGTTATGATAGTGTTCACCGGGAATTCTATCAGTCAATTTCTCACAAATCTTTTTAGAGAAAATTATACTAGCACCCCAAAATAAAAGCTTTAAAGCACTAACATCCCATTTTAGGCCTCTATTACATGAGTGGCTGTGCTTCTAGCACGTTGGGAGGCAATCTCTTGTTAAAGGCCTAAAGTCTTAGGAGGTCTTTGGTTTGATTTTCCACGCCCTCCACATTCATCTCATCCCCACATGGCCTATGGGCCCCTAGTCATGATGACTGGCATCCACTTGGTCCAAAGATCATCATATAGTTTTGTTTTTCGCATGGAAATGAAAAAAACCAACTAAACCCCTCCCCACTATTAAAATCTTGATATCTTCACTTTTTTTTTTTTCCTGGGTAGACTCACCTGCAAAGCTTGAATTGTCATGCATGCTTCTTTTTTTGGTGAGAGTCATGTACTTCCAAAACATGCTAAACCTTTTCTAATTAGTGGTATCTACTTGTTACGCCCGAAATCCCAAAAATGCAGTTTATTTGGTTCATAGGGGGAAAAAGTTGACAGACAATCTTGTTTCGTGAGGTGGTATGTTAACTTTCTCACTATTTTCCTTTTCAAAACCCTACAAAATAAGTTGAATTTTATGGGAAAGTGTGGAAAACAATAAAGTGGGACCTAAATTTAACATTTTTTCACAAAGTCCCTTCATTTCCTTTTATTCTCCCTCACCCTATTACATATGGACCCACTTGTTTTTTTTTCCCGCCTCACCTTTGCAAACAAATGGTACCTTAATAGCAATAGCTGAATGATATTGATATGATTGCATAAGTCAGATCTCATATAAACTCTCTACAATGGTATTATCACTTTGTTCTTCTTTTTTATTTTATATTATTTTATTTATTTATTTATCATTATTATTATTATTATTATTATTATTATTATTATTATTATTATTATTATTATTATTATTATTATTATTATTATTATTATTATTATTATTATTATTATTATTATTATTATTATTATTATTATTATTATTATTATTATTATTATTATTATTATTATTATTATTATTATTATTATTATTATTATTGTTATTATTATTATTATTATTATTGTTATTATTGTTATTATTATTATTGTTATTATTGTATTATTATTATTATTATTATTATTATTATTATTATTATTATTGTTATTATTATTATTATTATTATTATTATTATTATTATTATTATTATTATTATTATTATTATTATTATTATTATTCTTATTATTATTATTATTATTATTATTATTATTATTATTATTATTATTATTATTATTATTATTATTATTATTATTATTGCACACTTAAATACTTAATGCGATATTTTTGAATTTGGAATGTTAATTTCTTGATTGATTTTTTAGTTCTTTTCTATTCATTAAATGAATGATCATTGTGTGCTTTAAGATCGAAAAATATTTTCATGTGTATGACATAAAAATTAATTGTCAAATTATGTGTTTGGTTTAATAGCAGGTTGGCTTAAAGTTTGTAGCGATTCTCTTATATTTGATAGGCTTAATTGGCCGACGTCCTTGGTTTTGGATTTTTTAATTAGGTTGATGTAGCTCACTACTGGTGGGGGAATCAATTTTATATATGTATCACCATGGTACATATATTTTAATACAACTAACCGTTATCTTAAAAAAAAAGTTGAATAATATTTCACTCAATAGTTTTTGGGAATAGGAGCTCTTATATATAGGGGATAGGGATATCACATATGCCATCCACAAGGGTTGAACTCCATAACCTCTGCATTGAGAGGTATGGTCTTACCATTCGACCTATCCTGCATTAGCAACTGGTAAGAGAGAAAAAAAATAATAAAAAAAATATGACCACATGTGCATAATGTGTTAATGTGACACCATTGTGTTCAAATTTGACCCCTTGAGCGAACCATGGCTGGATTTGGCAAATGACTTGTTCAGAGAAAACAATGAGTGTGGGTCAAACGAAGTGGTTGAAAAACCGCTACTGCTGATAAAGTTAGATTAGAAAAGCAACATTACCCCCACTGCTAGGTGTTACAGGCTTAGAATTGGGTTTCTGCAGGGCCTTAGGGTAATAAAAAAACACTTGCCATTGGTAGTTCAACTAACATTGACTTAGTTTGGTTGAGGGTTTATATCGCATAACCTGAGGTAGTATCATCATTGGATGTTCAAGGTTGGTGTTGCTTTCCTCTTTGTCTAACCTGAGCTTCATTCTTAACCTGTCTTTGCATCATCTTAAGGACATCGGGACGAGCCCCTTGGTCGATCGGGTAATTTTGATCGAAGGCCAGAGACTGGGTTGGTCTATCGGTTCATGACCATGCTGGTTTACTTGATGGAAATTTGTACAACATATACAAAAATGATCAAAGCACATCCATGAACATTATGTAGTTATGGTGTTCAGCTATGCCAACTTTCATGGGCATAATCAAGATTTCCTCACATTGAGTAGAAAGAATGATCATACATGTAACAACAATTAGGCTTAATTAAACCCATACCCATCCTTGTATCCAAAGCCAGATACCCCTTTTACACCCTCTCTCAACTCAAATTCTCAAAATCCCGTAAAAGATGTTCCAAATCAAATAGTACTGCACAATTAGCTCACAGCTCAACTTGTGCTTTCTTAAATGCAAGTATCGACCTTTTCACACTCACCATTTTATATAGGTGAAAGAGCATACATAGGAGGCTTTTCCTGCTTCCCAAAAAGCCTTGTAGAAGATCTGCACAAGGCCTTGATAAAAATCTAAAACAACCCAAGCTGTAGAATTCTGATCCACACAGCTAGTAGGCTTTTCTATTCTTTTATCCATCGTCATACTTTAAGAATCAAGGAAACGAAACTTAGGTCTAGGGCACCCACGTTTACATACAGCTAGACATTTCCAAACACAAATTTACCACCATGCGCATCTGTTACCCAAAAATGGAAAATGAGTGCTGTCGAGTTTCAGTCTCTATATTAATATAAACCAAGGCAAATTTTATGCAGAAGGAGGAACAAGTTTGCAATACGGGGAAATGTTAATATTTATTTCGTATGGTCACCCAAACTAGGAGATAAACAAGCAACTCAGCTGCCTTACAATTATATGTTAGCACATTGATAATGAGAGACTTTCAAACTTGTCTACCACTATTGTGGAATTTCCGGATCTAGACATGTCTATTGATCTTCTTCGCCTCTGAGCACTTTCACTTCACCTCACCCTGAAAACGTAACAAAATCCAAATGTTAGTCATACAAGAAGCACTTAACCATTATGAAATTCTCATATCTAAGTGTTTGAGATTCACAGTAGGAATAGAAAGGATTTGAAAATTCACGGGGTTATCTAGATGATGAAAATATACTTGGAGCAGTCAATGGAAGGGCTGATCTTGTAGGGAAGGTGGACACCACATTTTCCAGGAAGTGCTGAAGCATTGCCTCCCTTGATGCCGGGAGTGGCTTTGTAGGCATTCTTGAGACAACGACAAGCTGCCCGACGGTCAAGAGTGATTCTTGCAGCGGAGTTGAGTGCTCTCACGGAATCGCAACAAGCCCAAGACACCTTTCCTCCATTGCGCAGAAAGGTGAGGCAAGAAGCCAATCGAGAGACCACTTGCCCACAAGTGAGGGCATCTGTAGCATTTGGTGTTGCCACAACCATGCAGACCAGAACAAGGCACACAAACTTCAGGACACTAGAATTGGCCATAGTTACACCTACTTGCAAGCTCCTTGATGCTCTCTTGTCTCTTTCTTTTCTCCTAGTGTTTTGCTAGATCAATGCAATGACATACTCCTCTCTACGTGCTTATTTATAAGAGAAGGGCATAATAGACTTCTTAGGTGGTTTTGGTCTCCTTGTTTGGCTTGGAAGATTGATGGTTGTTGAGATTTCAATGCTTTCGATGTGTTTGTTGTTTTGCTTGCGTGGATTCTCTCTAAAATGGAAAGCCTAAATATTTTTTCTAATTAACCTTTTTTTGGTTGGTTTTGAATTAGAATTCTAATTTGAATGAAGAAACTTGAAGGCTAACGGGACCATTTTTTAGATGCATGGCTCACCTACTCAATCGATTTGAGTTTGTTTTTGTTTTAGTTTTTTGAACCAACCAGTATTTATATATCTGTAAACTTCAATGATTTAGTGATGATCATCCATTTAGTTCTTGCACCCACTACATGTAGCATTTATAGACGAGTGTGTGGAAAGACCGATCAACCCCTAGTACAACCGAAAAGCCTTGCAACTCAATATCTTTATTGCACTCCCACCCGTCTCCGTCTTCGTGCATGGGCAATGCAGGAGGTTGGTATTGTTTTTTATTTTAATATGTATCATTTATTTTTTACAAATCTTGTTTATAAATCATATTTCCATGGGACTGTAAAACAAGGGCAAAAAAGAGTAATATGTACGGCATATTGGTGTACACCGTTGAACATTAGCAGGAATGCGTGGAAATACAAGAGTAGCTATTGTATTGATCTAGACTGTATGATTTGTAGAATGAACAATCTAGGGTCGTGTGATCTCTATCAAATTATCATAATGAATATATCATTCATTTCCCATTTCTCAATCTTAGAGCTTGTGCTCTGAGTAACCATATCAAGTTTGCCGTTGAAAATTCCATAAGGACTTGATCGGGGCTCTCAAGATTTTTATTTTCAATTATCTTTAGTCATTTATAGTTTTAAGTTATCTTAGATTGGGGGGGGGGTGTGGGGGGAGGGAAATTGAATCTTTCATATAACACCTAGGATTTGTTCATTTCAATTCTCAGGAACAATTCACACCTCAACAATGAAACCCTCAATTGCAAGAGCTTCTTTTGTACGTTGGAGTCTTAACTCAGTATGAAAAGTATAATGCATCTCTCACCAATTTAGACAGTCTATCTAATTGTTGTTATTTAGCAAAATTAGAAGCCATGAAGAGAGCGTCTTTTTATCTGCAACATTTTCTTCTACCTACTATTAATGAGATGGTTGCTAATGCTTCAAAAAGTCATTGTTTCAAAAAAGTTTATCGCTTTAATTGTTTAGCAAGTTTGTTGCTTGATACTCGCAAATGACAAAATGGAGTCCAACCAGGTGTATCCTTTTTAATTTTATGTTTTTATTTATGGAGAGTGAAGTTCCTTTTATTTCCGTAAAATTCAAGGCCCCTTTCAAAGAGTATGATATAATCCTTCAATATTATTCTTTTCATTAGTATTACTTGTTATTAATTCAAGGCCCCTTTCTTAATCTTTTTATTGAAGTGCAGCTAGCGGAAAAAGGTCTAGCATCCTTTCAAACTAATATTGATCAACTTGTTATGATAGCTGAATATTTTGTTCAAGAGGCTTCCTTGAAGTCAAAACTTGTACAAGCAATGGATCGTCTGGACTCTCTTCTTTGGCAGAAAGCAAAGGTCAGGTGGTTGAGGGAGGGAGATAGGAATACAATTTTTTCCATCACTCTACTAAACTTAGAAGGAATAAAAACTCTATTAAATCTTTGCGAAGAATGGATGACACTTGGACATCAAGTTCGGTTGAAGTGCAGGATTATGTGGTGACTTACTTTGAAAACTATCATAAAACTGGTTCCTACTTGGGACACCCAGAGTTGTTGTCTGTGATTCCAAAAGTGTTGATAGATGATGATTGTTTATTACTTGAAGGTTTGCCCTCTACTATGGAGATCAAAGGAGTGGAATGGGACCTAGATCCTGACAATTCTCCAGGATCAGATGGATTACCGGGAAGTTTTTTCCGCAAATGCTGGGATATTGTATCAGCCGATTTTGGGGCTGCAGTTCGATCCTTCTTTCGAAAAGGGAAACTTTCAAAAGGGGTTAATAATTGTTTCCTCACTTTAGTTCCCAAGGTGGAGAATGCAGCTACATTGGACAAATTTCGGCCTCTATGTATGGGGAATTTTTTTTGCAAAGCTTTGTCAAAGATAATGGCTTCTCGGTTGAGCCCTCTTTTGCCTAACCTTATTTCTGAGGAGCAAGGAGCTTTCCGAAAGGTAAGATGATTTCTGAAAATATTGCTGTAACTTCATTTGGAGAGGGAGTATAGAGGCTGTGAAGAAGGTTATAGTGTCTTGGGCAAAACTATGTACTCCAAAATGTGAGGGTGGTTTGGGTATTTGGAGATTAAGAGATGTCAATTTTGCTTCCTTATGCAAGTTGGCTTGGACAATTAAACGGCTGAGCACTCTGGTTTTGCTCATTTTATAAAGGGGAAGATGGTGGACAAAAGGGGAAATTTAAAGATTTATGGGCAACAGTCATCTTTGATGTTGAGATTGAGGAAGGTTTGGGGTTTTGTTCAAGCTAATGAATGGTGGTTCATTGGAGATGGTCAGAATATAAATTTATGGTTTGACAGATGGTTGGGGAATTTTACCATTGCAGACTATGTTGGTATTCCTCTAGATCTAGATGGTTATTTGAAATTGACTATTGCAAATTGTTTACAGCAAGGAGAGTGGAGATTTCCGTTAGTGGACAATGTCAAATTTGAAGAGGTAATCTCTCTTATTATGTTATATCCTGTTCCTTGTGCTGGTTTTGTTGATGTTTGTCATTGGCAAGGTTCGGTGGGGGGAGAGTTTAGTTTCGATCGGCATGGGATCTTTATCGTAGAAAAGGAAAACAACTGGAATGGGCTAAAAGTATTTGGAAGACTTCTTTGCAGCCTAGACAACAAGTTTTCTGTTGGAGACTTTTTCATGATAGGCTACCTGTTGATGCCTTATTGACTAGGAAAGGGATTATGCTGGCCTCTCGTTGTAATCTATGGGGTAAAGCTTCAGAGGACATAGGACATCTCTTTCTTCACTGCTCATTTTCACGTGGATGTGGAGAAGCTTTTGCAGCAAAGTTTGGTTATAGTTGGACAGTAAAAGATTCAATTGTAGAGTCTTTCAAGGCTTGGAAACACCAAGCTTCACAGTCTCCTTTACAGACTACTTGGATTAATGGATGTTGTTTGCTTTTATACTTGCTTCTATAAATTTCGCAATCAAATCCGGTTTGAAAATTTAAATTTCAGGACTGATGAGGTGGTGAGTTTAATTTTTTCAAACTTAGTACAGTTTGGCTTTAAAAGGGATGGGAGAAAATAAACTCCTACCATTTTTTCGGATGCAAGAAGACTGGGCCTTCACTTCTCTGTCTTTAGTGCTGCTCCTCCACAAGAAATTTTTTGGTGTCTTCCTACTGCAGGTTGGGTTAAACTAAATATTGATGGGTCTTCTTTAAACAATCCAGGAAGGTCTGGAGGTGGAGGAGTATTTCGAAATGAAGTTGCTGCGGTGGTTTTAAATTTCATTATATTTTTAGATGTTAAAACCAACTTTGAGGCTGAATTGGAAACTTTAATTCACGGATCGTTGGGCAAGGCATTTACAAATTACAAAGCTTTGGGTAGAAAGTGATTCAAAAGCTATGGTGACTTTAATACATCAGAAGAAAATACCTTGGTATATCTTTCATATGTGGAGAGAGTTACAAGAATATTTGTTGACTATAGATTGGAAGACTTCACATTGCTATCGTGAAACTAATACAGTGGCAGATTTTTTGGCATATTCGGCAGCTAGGACAGGAAATTATGATATTAACATTCCTTGGTTAGCTTCAATCCTTAATGAACTTGATGTGGATGCCTCTAGACATCCTAGATTTCATTTTTTGAGTTAGTGGTTTTCTAATTTGAGTAGGAACTAGTGAGGAGGGGTGTATTGGGGGCAACAATTGTTGCAGGTAAGGGAGGTTGGTTCCTTATAAGGTATTAATTGATGTATTTTTAATATTTCTTCATCGCTTAATATAATGATTCTTTTAGCGAAAAAAAAAATACTTGTCACATCCACCCAGCCGGTACCCTACCTGGCATACCCGAGTGTGTGATCCACAACCTCGAAGATCAAGTATCGAGGAAATCATCCTCCCACATAAGCAATAACATAATCAAGAACATAAATAATCAATGTGCAAAGTATAAATGAGAGATCCAAATAAGGAAGTAAATAGATTAAATCATGTCAGAGTGTGAAAGGTAATAATAAAGTCAAGTCATAAAGTAAAGTGAGCTAGAAAACTCACTCTCCAAAAGGAAGGAAAGAGATTACAACTAATCCCAATAAGAAGTGCAATGAGTAACTAAATCATTTTCAATCTTATAGAGAACATCTCTATAAGTGTCAATCTCAAAAAAAGCACAAGGACACTTCCATTCTATCAACGGCTTAAGCATTGTATGCAACATGACCACCCGAGGAATCTTCAAGGTAATCGTCGTAATCGCAATCACCTACTTGGAAATATGTCTCCTCTCCCTGCGCTTCTTCGTATGAGCAATGATAATACTCTGAGCCTGTAGAGTAATCTAACAAGACATAGTACAAAAGGAATGAGTTTCAAAAGAAACCCAGTAAGGCAGTTAAATCCATAATGACATAAATGGTAGGATTCCAAAGCACAACATAAATGCAATATGGTATGAGACAAACAATGAATTTATGAATCTAACTCTATATATGCTAGTCTCTATTGGTAGACATGCTTTAAGTCATAGCACCATACTTCTTTGGGAAGGTCTCATCACACAATGTCGTTTGGTAGTGGGTCCGGCATCCCTCGGGACATTCCATGGCTGGGGTTTAAGTCACCTCTCTCTCACATCACCATTGATCTAAGTATTGGCGCATGTCAAGATAAAGCCTAGCCAAATTCAAGTCTTCTACTTAGTCATATCAACTCAATTCCAGATATGTCCATTCCTTGCCCTTGGCAATCCTTTATGTTATCCTTCACACTAGAGTCTCATAGTCGTTCAAAATGGACTCATCAACCCTATTGGTTATCCACATATGGTAAACGGGAAGCTCCCATGTCCCCTCACGGGTTGGTTACCGGTCTTGAGTGCCCATGAGCCCAAGTCTATCCATATGCAACCCTACCAATGAATGGCCCCCACATTGTGATTCCTATCCTCTCACGGGTTGGTTACTGGTCTTGAGCGCCCATGAATCCCCATTGCTACCACGGGTCGTTCGGTCTCAATACCCCTCCGATTAGGGTCTGATACAACAGGGTCATCCTAGCCAAACACTGCTCGATAGCCCTAAATATGACAACCAACAATTTAGGAAGGTGTCAATGGGCACCTCCGGAAACATCCCATAATATTCCCGTTGATGTCCAAGGACAAAAGTGTCAAAAGGACACTTCTCCTTTCTAAACTATACCTAATCAGTTACAATCATCAATCAATCATATCAAAAGTATGGTAACTCCCCATATGGAAAATAATCAAGAACATGACCCAACTCATATATAATTGGCAAGTAAAGTCATACATAAACTAAATAATGTAAACAAGTAATGTTACTGTAATTAGAGTAGTTGAATCAGTAGTACATCAATATAAGAATCTATTTATGGAAATAAACCAAAAAGATTCATATATGGAAACTAAATCATGCAACCTATGTAATTAAAGAAATAACTATCCTTACTTTAAATAATTCACTAAGAATCCCGAGAATCAAGGAAGATCTTTTCTAAACTTGGAAGGGGATCCTAGACAATGTACATACCTTATAAGGAAAGATCTCCAGAAGATAGTAATCAAATCAACCAAAAATAAACCAAAACAGAGGCTACTGTCTTCATTGGTCGATTGATTGGTCTCCTGACTCAGTCGACCAACAGAGTCAGTGACAGACAAAAACAAGGATTTCTGATTTGAAATCCGAATTTTGTGATTCAAATTGCCACCAAACAAGAAGGGAATACTATGATAGTGTATTGGTCTAAAGAGGAATTCAAAACCCTAACAACATCAAGTCCTAAAGTCACAGAATAGGAAATAAAACTTACCATAAATAGGTCAGTCAGGGTTCTTGGAGAAATCATGGCAAATTCATGGAGGGAAAACTAAAGAATGATAGATTACTAATCTAATAGAGAAATCATGGAAAACATGTATAGAACTTCTAGAAAAACAGATCTAAGATTGAAGAACTTTGAATCAAGAAGACAAAGAAGACAAAGACATGGGTTCCTTCAAAAGCAAGTGATGATCTTGATTAAGATCATCCATCAAGCCTTAAATCCTTAGGAAAAACAGAGAAATGAGTGGAGTGATGGTTGCAACAAAGATGCAACATCAACCCCACTATTCTCAGTCAGAAAAGAAAAGAAAAACTAAAGAAAACTAAACATGGAGAAGAGAGAAGGGTGATCACATACCTTGCAAAAGCAAGAGAAATGATGAAGATTCAACAAGAAAACCACCAAAGGTGCCAAGGAGATGACTTGTGGAGAGCTCTGGTTCGTTCCAGAAGGTTTGGAGGCACAAAAGACGAGATTAAACCCAAGGTTGGACTTAAATAGAGCAGCCAAAGACCTAATTCAACAAAACAGATCTCATTGGTCGATTGATTGGTCGATTGGCCCAGTCGACCAAGCAGTCAACCAATCAGGATAGCAAGGCCAAGGTAGGGAATTGAAGGTCCAGATCAAATCCAAACTTAAAGGGGTTTTGCACACACACCAAGTGGCTTACCTAGCATGTAGAAATGCCTTTGAACCAAGTTAGAAAATACTCCAAGTCCATCAACTAATCCCATCTTCATTAGGGTGCACTTTCCTTTTCAGTCCTGAACAAGTTTCCATAAATGGAACACTGTCATCAACTTCTGTGGATTCTAAGCCAAACACCAAGTCCTCCACTGAGATGGCCCATAGTTGACTTCTTCCTTTACTTCGGGTTGTCGGACCTACAAACAACATGGTTATCGGGTCAAGGTCTGGGCTGGATTTCGCAATACTTGTTAGGAGCATGCTTTCTATAAATTGTTTATTAAACTTATTCTTATTTCATATATGTTCAAGAAATGCTTATGGAACGCATTATTATACACTCAAAATAATTCCAAAATATTTTTAAAGCATACAAACTCACACACAAAGAAATACCGTAGTAGAACTTTCATGAAACACACTAGTAATACCCCCACCCACCCCCCCAAAAAAAGAATTAAATAAATTTTTAAAAATAAATAAATAAAGGACTTGTACATAATTTATACAACCTAATTTAGTAGTATCTTAGAAAAAGCAATTGTCAAGGCCATTGTCAGGCTGGGCTCAACGAAGCTGCCACTCATGCCCTTGAACTGAGACTTGCTTGTACAATGTAATCTTATTTGTCTTCTTCTTTGGCCAAATTTTTGCATCTTCAATCCTCCTCACATTGTTGGGCTACTTTGAAACAAAATTGGGTATGAGATAAAAATTTTGTATTTTTTTTCATAGACCTGTCGGTTTGGCTTTCTTATGCACATTATAGCCCATTATACCACATTAATGGTTTGCAAATAAACAACGGGGAAGGGAGATTCAAAATTAAATCACATGGTGTGACTAGGGGAAGCGACTTAGTATTGTATGGCAATGTTCTAATGGCCAAAACGGCAACATGGCATAGATTTGTTCTTCGATATCCGTAGAAAACTATTTGCTTTTCTATTCTTTTATCCATCATCATACTTTAAGAATCAAGGAAACGCAAGTTAGGTCTTGGGCACCCACGTTTACTTACAACCAGACATTTCCAAACACAAATTTACCACCAGGCGCATATGTTACCCAAAAATGGAAAATGAGTGCTATCGAGTTTCAATCTCTATATTAATATAAACCAAGGCAAATTTTATGCAGAAGGAGGAATGAGTTTGTAATAAAGGCAAATGTTAATATTTATTTCGTACAGTCACCCAAACTAGGAGATAAACAAGCAGCTCAACTGCCTTACAATTATATGTTAGCACATTGATAATGAGAGACTTTCAAACTTGTCTACCACTAATGTGGAATTGCCGGATCTAGACATGTCTATTGATCTTCTTCGCCTCTGAGCACTTTCACTTCACCTTACCCTGAAAACGTAACAAAATCCGAATGTTAGTCATACAAGAATCAGTTAACCATTATGAAATTTTCATATCTAAGTGTTTGAGATTCATGGTAGGAATATAAAGGATTTGAAAATTCACAGGGTTATCTAGATGATGAAAATATACTTGGAGCAGTCAATGGAAGGGCTGATCTTGTAGGGAAGGTGGACACCACATTTTCTAGGAAGTGCTGAAGCATTGCCTCCCTTGATGCCGGGAGTGGCTCTATAGGCATTCTTGAAACAGCGACAAGCTGCCCGACGGTCAGGAGTGGTTCTTGCAGCGGAGTTGAGTGCTCTCACGGAATCACAACAAGCCCAAGACACCTTTCCTCCATTGCGCAGAAAGGTGAGGCAAGAAGCCAATCGAGAGACCACTTGCCCACAAGTGAGGGCATCTGCAGCATTTGGTGCTGCCACATCCATGCAGGCCAGAACAAGGCACACAACCTTCATGACACTAGAATTGGCCATAGTTACATGTACTTGCAAGCTCCTTGATGCTCTCTTGTCTCTTTCTTTTCTCCTAGTGTTTTGCTAGATCAATGCAATGACATACTGCTCTCTACGTGCTTATTTATAAGAGAATGGCGTAACAAACTTCTTAGGTGGTTCGGGTCTCCTTGTTTGGCTTGGAACATAGAAGCTGGTTGAGATTTCAATGCTTTTTGATGTGTTTGCTGTTTTGCTTGCGTGGATTCTCTCTAAAATGGAAAGCCTAAATATTTTTTCTAATTAACCTTTTTTTGGTTGGTTTTGAATTAGAATTCTAATTTGAATGAAGAAACTGGAAGGCTCACGGGACCATTTTTTAGATGCATGGCTCACCTACTCAAATGATTTGAGTTTGTTTTTTTTTTTAGTTTTTTGAACCAACTAGTATTTACATATCTATAAACTTCAATCATTTAGTGATGATCATCCATCTGGTTCTTGCACCCACTACATGAAGCATTTGTAGATGAGTGTGTGGAAAGACCAATCAACCCCTAGTGCAACTAAAAAGCCTTGCAACTCAATATCTTTATTGCACTCCCATCCGTCTACGTCTTCGTGCGTGAGCAATGCGGGAGGTTGGTATTCTTTTTTATTTTAATATGTATCATTTCTTTTGTACAAATCTTGATTATAGATCATATTTCCATGGGAATGTAAAACAAGGACAAAAAAGAATAATATGTACCGGATATTGGTGTACACCGTTGAACATTACCAGGAATGCATGTAAATACAAGAGTAGCTATTGTATTGAACTAGACTATAAGATTTGAATATTGAACAATCTAGGTTGTGTGATCTCTATCAAATTATTGTAATGAATATATCATTCATTTCCCCTTTCTCAATCTTACAACTTGTGCTCTGAGTAACCATATCAAGTTAGCCGTTGAAAATCCCATAATTAATTGATCGGGGCTCTCAATATTTTTATTTTCAATTATCTTTAGTCATTTATAGTTTTAACTTATCCTAGATTGGGGGGGGGGGGGAGGAAAATGGACTTTCATTTAACACCTAGGAGTTGTTCATTTCAATGCTCAGAAACCATTCACACCACAACAGTGGAACCCTCAATAGCAGGAGCTTCTTTTGTACGTTGGAGTCCCAACTCTGTACGCAAAGTATAATGCATCTCTCACCATTTTAGACAGTCTATCTGATTGTGGTTATTTAGCAAAATTTGTAGCCAAGAATAGATCGTCTTTTTATCTGCAACCTTTTCTTCTACCTATTGTTAATGAGATGGTAGTTAATGTTTCAAAAAGACCTTGGTTCGAAACATTTTATCGCTTTAATTGTTTAGCAAGTTTGTTGCTTGATACTCGCAGATGACAAAATGGAACCCAACTAGGTGTATTCCTTTTAATTTTATGTTCTTATTTTTGGAGAGTGAAGTTTCTTTTACTTCCTTCAATATTATTTTGTTTATTATTATTACTTATTAGGAACATGCTTCCTTTGTTTATTAAACTTATTCTTATTTCATAAATTTTCAAGAAATGCTTATGGAACGTTTTTATTATACACTAAAAATAATTCCAAAACATTTTTAAAGCATACAAACTGATGTGTCCAAAATCTGCTCAGCCCTTAGATCTCCTAGGTATGACCTGCAAAAACGAACGTCAGATGTGGCCCGACCGCTGGAATCAGGAGTCTACCTACGAAGGCTAGTTCAATTGATGAACTTAATCATAAACGGCTCTGCTTGAGTACAGAGCTAAGGAATGATTAATGAGAATACGATTCATATTGTATGTGTCCTTCTACCTTGTGGGCAGGTGATGTCTTATACAGTGAATACCTTTGAATCTCCTTCGTTGGATGTATCTGAGCCTTCTTCAGTTATCCTTCAGATCTTAACGGATAGATCCGTTTAGTGATAGATCCGTACTAGGTTGGACTAGTAGATGACTCCTTTTCTAATACGATCATTATATGGTAGTTATCCATATAATAACGTTAAGCACCAGCCGCAAATGCTGCTACACATCTCTTTGATGATTAGTCCATTCCGATCGTAGTGGATTAGGACGTGCTTGTGACTGAGTTAGTTTACTTCCTCAGCAAGCTACCTTTTGGACCCGACCCGCTCAAAAGTGAGACGATTCCTTTTGTCCCGTCGAGGGTCGAACCAAGGTTGAACCCGATTCTATTATATTTTCTCCATATCACAAACACACACACAAAAAAAAAGTAAATAAATAAAGGTTTCCCGCAAAGAAATATTGTAGTAGGAAAATAGAGTTTTCTATTCCTTTAATATTAACACAAGATTGGGTATGAGATAGAAATTTTGTATTTTTATTTTCTTCGCTCAGTCAGTTCGGCTTGCTTATGCACGTTATAGCCCATTATACCACATTGATGGTTTGCACATAAACAACGGAGAAGGGAGATTTAAAATTAAATCACATGGTGTGACAAGGGGAAGCGACTTAGTATTGTATGGTAATGTTCTAATGGCCAAAATGGAAACATGGAATAGATTTGTTCTTTGATATCCGTAGAAAACTATTTGCTTTTCTATTCTTTTATCCATCGTCATACTTTAAGAATCAAGGAAACACAACTTAGGTCTTGGGCACCCACATTTACTTACAGCCAAACATTTCCAAACAAAAATTTACCACCATGCGCATCTGTTACCCAAAAATGGAAAATGAGGGCTGTCGAGTTTCAGTCTCTATATTAATATAATCCAAGGAAAATTTTATGCAGAAGGAGGAATGAGTTTGAAATAAGGGGAAATTTTATATTTATTTCGCACAGTCACCCAAACTAGGAGATAAACAAGCAGCTCAGCTGCCTTACAATTATATGTTAACACATTCATAATGAGAGACTTTCAAACTTGTTTACCACTAATGTGGAATTTCCAGATCTAGACATGTCTATTGCTCTTATTTGCCTCTGAGCACTTCCACTTCACCTCACCTTGAGAAGGTAACAAAATCCGAATGTTAGTCAGACAAGAATCACTTAACCATTATGAAATTCTCATATCTAAGTGCTTGAGATTCAGGGTAGGAATAGAAAGGATTTGAAAATTCACGGGGTTATCTAGATGATGAAAATATACTTGGAGCAGTCAATGGAAGGACTGATCTTGTAGGGATGGTGGACACCACATTTTCCGGGAAGTGCTGAACCATTGCCTCCCTTAATGCCGAGAGTGGCTCTGTAGGCATTCTTGAGACAACGACAAGCTGCCTGATGGTCAGGAGTTGTTCTTGCAGCTGAGTTGAGTGCTCTCACGGAATCGCAACAAGCCCAAGACACCTTTCCTCCATTGCGTAGAAAGGTGAGGCAAGAAGCCAATCAAGAAACCACTTGCCCACAAGTGAGGGCATCTGCAGCATTTGGTGCTGCCACAACCATGCAGACCAGAACAAGGCACACAACCTTCGTGACACTAGAATTGGCCATAGTTACACGTACTTGCAAGCTCCTCGATGCTCTCGTCTCTTTCTTTTGTCCTAGTGTTTTGCTAGATCAATGCAATGACATACTCCTCTCTACGTGCTTATTTATAAGAGAAGGGCGTAACAGACTTCTTAGGTGGTTCGGGTCTCCTTGTTTGGCTTGGAAGATTGATGGTGGTTGAGATTTCAATTCTTTTTGATGTGTTTGTTGTTTTGCTTGCGTGGATTTTCTCTAAAATGGAAAGCCTAAATGCATTTTCTTATTAACCTTTTTAGGTTGGTTTTGAATTAGAATTCTAATTTGAATGAAGAAACTAGAAGGATAACGGGACCATTTTTTTGATGCATGGCTCACATACTCAATCAATTGGAGTTTGGTTTTGTTTTAGTTTTTTGAACGAACCTGTATTTAAATATTTGTAAGCTCCATTCATTTAGTGATGATCATCCATCTGGTTCTTGCACCCACTACATGTAGCATTTATAGACGAGTGTGTGGAAAGACCAATCAACTTCTAGTGCAACCAAAAAGCCTTGCAACTCAATATCTTTATTGCACTCCCATCCATCTTTGTCTTCGTGCATGAGCCATGCGGGTACTTGATATTCTTTTTTATTTTAATATGTATCATTTCTTTGGTACAAATCTTGATTATAAATCATATTTCCATGGGAATGTAAAAGAAGGACAAAAAAGAGTAATAAGTACGGGATATTGGTGAACACCGTTTAACATTAGAAGGAATGTGTGTAAATACAAGAGTAGCTATTGTGTTGATCTAGACTGTAAGATTTGGAGAGTGAAAAATCTAGGGTCGTGTGATCTCTATCAAATTATCATAATGAATATATCATTCATTTCCCCTTTCTCAATCTTACAGCTTGTGCTCTGAGCAACCATATCAAGTTTGCCGTTGAAAATTCCATAAGGACTTGATTGGGGCTCTCAAGATTTTAATTTTCAATTATCTTTAGTCATTTACAGTTTTAACTTATCTTAGATTGGGGGTGGGGGGGGGGGGGGGTGGGGGGAGGAAAATGGAATCCTTCATATAACACCTAGGAGGTGTTCATTTCAATGCTCAAGAACCATTCACGCCACAACAGTGAAACCCTCAATAGCAAGAGCTTCTTTTGCACGTTGGAGTCTCAATTTAGATGTTCATTTCTAATGCATCTCTCACCAATTTAGATAGTCTATCTAATTGTGGTTATTTAGCAAAACTAGAAGCCATGAAGAGAGCCTCTTTTTATCTGCAACATTTTCTTCTACCTACTGTTAATGAGATGGTAGCTTATGCTTCAAAAAGACATTGGTTCGGAATAGTTTATCGCTTTAATTGTTTAGCAAGTTTGTTGCTTGATACTCACAAATGACAAAATGGAGTCCAACCAGGTGTATCCTTTTCAATTTTATGTTTTTATTTTTGGAGAGTGAAGTTCCTTTTATTTCATTAAAATTCAAGGCCCCTTTCAAAGAGTATGATATAATCCTTCAATTTTATTCTTTTCGTTATTAATACTTGTTATGAGCATGCTTTCTATAAATTGTTTATTAAACTTATTCTTATTTCATATATGTTCAAGAAATGCTTATGGAACGCATTATTATACACTCAAAATAATTCCAAAACATTTCTAAAGCATACAAACACACACACAAAAAAAAAAAAAATAAAATAAAGGTTTCCCGCAGAGAAATACCGTAGTAGAACTTTCATGAAACACACTAGTAATCCCCCCACCCACCCCAAAAAAAAAAATTTAAATAAATTTAAAATAAATAAATAAAGGACTCGTCCATAATTTAAACAACCTAATTTAGTAGTGTTTTAGAAAAAGTGATTGTCAAGGCCATCGCCAGGCTGGGCTCAGCGAAGCTGCCACTCATGCCCTTGAACTGACGACTTGCTTGTACAATGTAATCTTATTTGTCTTCTTCTTTGGCCAAATTTTGCATCTTCAATCCTCCTCACATTGATGGGGTCTTTTGACACAAAATTGGGTATGAGATAAAAAATTTGTATTTTTTTTCATAGACCTGTCGGTTTGGCTTTCTTATGCACGTTATAGTTCATTATACCACATTAATGGTTTGCAAATAAACAACGGGGAAGGGATATTCAAAATTAAATCACATGGTGTGACTAGGGGAATCGACTAAGTACTATATGGTAATGTTCTAATGGCCAAAATGGCAACATGGCATAGATTTTCTCTTCGATATCCGTAGAAAACTATTTGCTTTTCTATTATTTTATCCATCGTCAAACTTTAAGAATCAAGGTAATGCAACTTAGGTGTTGGGCGCTCACGTTTACCAACACCTAGACATTTCCAAACACAAATTTACCACCATGCGCATCTGTTACCCGAAAACGGAAAACGAGTGCTATTGAATTTCCACTCTCTATATTGTTATAAACTAAGGAAAATATTATGCAAAAAGAGGAATGAGTTTGCAATAACAGGCAATGTTAATATTTATTTCATACAGTCACCCAAACTAGGAGATAAACAAGCAGCTCAACTGCCTTACAATTATATGTTAGCACATCGATAATGAGAGACTTTCAAACTTGTCTACCACTAATGTGGAATTGCCGGATCTAGACATGTCTATTGATCTTCTTCGCCTCTGAGCACTTTCACTTCACCTCACCCTGAAAACGTAACAAAATCCGAATGTTAGTCATACAAGAATCGCTTAACCATTATGAAATTCTCATATCTAAGTGTTTGAGATTCATGGTAGGAATAGAAAGGATTTGAAAATTCACAGGGTTATCTAGATGATGAAAATATACTTGGAGCAGTAAATGGATGGGCTAATCTTGTAGGGAAGGTGGACACCACATTTTTTGGGAAGTGCTGAAGCATTGCCTCCCTTGATGCCTTGAGTGGCTTTGTACGCATTCTTGAGACAGCGATAAGCTGCCCGACGGTCAGGAGTGGTTCTTGCAGCGGAGTTGAGTGCCCTCATGGAATCGCAACAAGCCCACGACACCTTTCCTCCAATGCGCAGAAAGGTGAGGCAAGAAGCCAATCAAGAAGACCACTTGCCCACAAGTGAGGGCATCTGCAGCATTTGGTGCTGCCACAACCATGCAGACCACAACAAGGCACACAACCTTCATGACACTAGAATTGACCATAGTTACACGTACTTGCAAGCTCCTTGATGCTCTCTTATCTTTTTCTTTTCTCCTAGTGTTTTGCTAGATCAATGTAGTGACATAATCCTCTCTACGTGCTTATTTATAAGAGAAGGGCGTAATAGACTTATGGAGGAGGAGACAGGTTGTTAGGCAGTTTGCTCACCGTACGGAGAAGAATTGGAGAACCCCTCATCTTGATAAACTTGAGTCTAAGGTTTTAGCTTTAGGAAAAGAAACCGGAAAGAAACATTTTTAAAACTTTTGAATTGCTTTTCTGTTGAACTCATTTACATTTTGATTATTTATTCTTTCCTTGATTATTTTATTGGAGTATTTGAACTCCTGTAATTCTTTCATTTAATTATTGAACCTTTTCTTGCTCGTGATTGTCTTTACTTACATTTATTATTGCTGATAGACTAGAACCGTGGATCATGTGACGGATTGCTCCCATGGGTTGTCGGGTGGGTAACCGAGACCGGCAGGCGGGGTGTGACATAGTGGTATCAGAGCTAGGTTTTCCGAAGTAAGTAATAGTCAATACAAGTGTAAGATGAGGAATCTGAGTCATAGATCCAGAAGTGACTCAAGAGAACTACAGTGAATAATAAAAATTCTTTTGTTAGAAACAAACTAAGAAAGTAAGTGAATTGTCTTTTGCATAACTTACTATAAGTCAAGTGAAATATATTCTCACATTATAATTATCAAAGAAAGTGCATAAGAGACAATAATAAAAATGCAACAAGCATAACTGTACTTCATTAATAAGAAAAAGCTTTACATAATTTGGAGCATGCTCTACGTTTTACAAAAGATAGGGAATGAACATGTGCTGAATAAAAACTACAATAAACATATCTAAACCCTAAAATCAGTTTGTATTGAGTCAAAAAGGATAATAGCCTAAGTCTACTACTGCTGTGGTGGTGGTGGTGGTGCTAGTCTCATCTGGCGGAGTATATCAAGGCACTCTGCTACCTGGCCCCTCATCTCTGTCTGCCCTTGCTCGAACTGGTCCATCCAAGTGAACAGACCTCTAGCCCAAGTTGGTGTGACCTCCGAAGTGTTCCGAATCCCTATTGTGCCCCCTTTCTCGAACTGAGATGGTGGTGGTGAGTCTGCATGATCTGCATCCTCAGCCTCTACATCCATGTCCTCCAGCTCGGCTGGCATCTCTAGTGAATTTGGTCCGCCCAGTAAGTGCATCTGAGCGACCAATCTGTGACCTATCATGCCGCCATGACCGACCGGAATAGCCTCCTCTCCCTTAAAGTCGACCTTGAAGTGCTCAAAGATCCGTGTCAGTAGTCGCCCGTATCCAAGGTTCGCTCCCCTCGGATGTGTCACTCGATAGATCATGGCATTCTGAATGATGTATGCCAAGTCTATCAGGTAGCAAGTGTACATTGACAAAGTCATCATGGCCTGCATGAGTGAAATCTCACTCTGATGACTTGCCTTAGGCAACAGGTTCCATGCTATGATTCGTGAGATGATCCGGTAGGAGGGAAGCAGCTCAGTCACCGACTTTACCGCGCTACACTCCCGTAAGTTGATGCCTGAGTAGATGAGAGCTCTCTCCTCCTAGAAGATGACATCATCTGACTCTGCCCCTGGCTCGAACCATCTCTTGTCGTTGTGGATGTATTGGCACGTCTAGGATGTGAGCCAGCTCCTCAGTGGTGAAGCGAATGTTTGTAGTCTTCACCCGGCTCTCTATCACAAGCCTAGAGTCATGCTCTCCCACTCGCTCTCGGTGGAATGTCAGGTTGCTGTAGAATAACCTGAGCAACCTGACCAGCTTTGGATAGGCATCCTTGTTCAAAAACAAGGTACCTCTCCAGCCCACTGCCTCAAACCTGTTCTCGATCTGGAACTGCTCTACTTCTGAAGTCACCATCGGTCGTCCATACCCAATCGGGTGCTAACTGAAGTGGCCAAAGTACAACTCTTGTGCCTCCAGTGATCTGAAGTAAGCTGGATGGACTGGGTCATGTGCGTCACCTCTACCCTGACCACGACCTTGGCCACAAATCGGTACTCTCCTACCTCCGCAAGCAGCCATCTAGTGTGAAAAATCTGTATTTTGGGTAAAAAGAATGCAAAATGAGAGTTAGGACATGTCCAGTAACTACCTGTTAGTATAAAGTGCATAGTGAACAATAGATCTATGCCTAGACATGTTTTGGGAAGTAAATGAGACATTTTGCATCAAGGAAAACCTATAAATAGTTGCACATTGTAGTTTCTTACATGCAAACCATAGAAATGAAGGGTTTTGTGAGAAGATTACCTGTGTAGCGTGTGTAGATCGCGTGGGAAGTAGATCCAAAGCCAACGGAGTCTCCAAAATACTTTCCCTAGCCTAAGCACGAAATCCCCAGAGCCCAAACACTGATTTGAGAAGTGTAGAAGTGAAATGGGACCCAAAACCATGTTTAAAAGCGTTTTTGTTGTGTGAATTTTGGGGTTGTCGCTACTGGCGGTCGATTGACTCAAGAGATCGGCTTGAGCAACCGTCCTACTTTCTGTTGCACAAAAAATTTGATTTTTGGCCCTATTTTGATTCTTTTTGGACTTTGTGCTTAATGTAGAAGTGTTGGCCTTGTTGTGGTGTTTGTTTGGTTTGAAGAATCTTTTTCGGACTTGATCATACAGTGTTGCTAATTTCTGGAGTTTCTTTTCGCAGAATGGTTCAGTTAAGGAATCGTGCTATACTTAATGATCAAGGAGGTGAAGATGGTGGAGAAGATCAGAACTGTGTTGAAATACCTATTGGAAGCACTGGAACTGAAGTCCCGAGAGTTAAAATTCCTCCTCCTGGTGGAAATCCTCCTCTAGAGGCGCCGCAAGTAGTCTCTATTCAGGATGTGATGAACATTCTGGGAAACATGTTGCATCAACAACAGAATCAGTTCACTGCCATGATGCAAGGTTTTGCGACTACTCAACATAATGCCCAAGCAGCTCTTAATCCTAATGGAGCTGGTATTTTCTGCAGCTTGTACTTTTGTGGACGGTTTTGCCCCTGGTCCTCATTCGAGATTGATGGAGCATTTCTTGAAGCTCCAAATCCCTACTTTCACTGGTATTTCGTCGGATACATTGTTCCCAAACAAGTGGATTCGAGAGATGGAAAAAGCTTTTTGCAACCTCCGTTGTAATGAAGCTCAGAAGATTCTTTTTGCAGAACAGAGACCGCAACATGAAGCTGATGCATGGTGGAATGCTACCAGACCTATTTTGGAAGCTTCGCACCCGGTTCTTACTTGGGAAATTTTCAAGGAAACCTTTTGAAGAATTACTTTCCTAAGTCTATGAAAGATGCTAAGGAAGCTGAGTTCATGGCACTCACACAAGGACCTAGTATTGTTCTGGAGTACCAGAAGAAGTTTGAAGAGTTGTTTTTCTTTTGCCCGTGCAGCATTTAAAGGTGATCAAGAGAAGGCAAAGAAATTCTTCAAAGGTTTGAGGCCGTCTCTGAAGACTTATCTGGCGATTCATCCGATTGTGGACTATGCTGGGATGGTTCAGAATGCGAAGAAGGTGGAAGATAATGAAAAAGAGAATTATTAGCCCCAGCGTTCTATTGCGAACCGGAACCATTTGGTGGACCGTAACCAGAGATTCTCTAGGCCTACTCCTTATTCTACCCCTTCATTTCAGCCTAGAGGAGCTAGTCCAAGCTTTAGCTCTGCCTCGAGTTATGGGTCTAGCAGTGCACCGGTGAGTCCTGTTGCAGGTAGTCAGGGTACTGGACCGATCTATGCTAACCCCTGTCTAGTGATTAATAACCAGAGACCTGTATATCCTTCTTTAGCAGCTCCTGTGGGTAGTAGGGATTTGACTTGCTTTAATTGTGGAAAGCCGGGTCATTATTCCCGTAACTGCACTCAAAAGCTGAATCCTCAGATGTTTGCTTCGAATGTTACCTCTGGGAAAGTGTTCAATGTTGTTGGTTCAAAATTTGAGATGGATCACGATGTTGTGACAGTTATTATTCCAGTGTCATCTACCTCTACTTTTGTATTATTTGATATTGGTGCATCTCATTCATTCATAGCATCTTCATTTGTGAGTCGTATTCCTATTGCACTTGCGAAGTTTGAAAGAGGACTAGTTATTAGTACTCCTACCAGATATGTTGTTAGATTAGATGAAGTGGTTGAATCTTGTTCTGTTGATATTGCTGGTAGAACCCTAGAAGCCCGTTTGATCAAGTTGGATATGTCTGATTTTGATGTGATACTTGGAATGGATTGGTTGTCTAAGTATGGTGCAGTTATCTTTTGTTTTGAAAGGAAGGTACTATTTCATTCTAAGGATGATAGTCCGTTTGAGTATCAAGGTAGTCAAGGGAAGTTGAGCAAGAAGATTGTGGCTGCGACTGTTAAAGTCAGGCAGTGGACAAAAGATGTTGGACTTCTTTCCTTTTATGTGGATGTCTTGGAAGGTGTGAAACAGTTGTTTGATATTGAAGTTGTCAGGGACTTTCTTGATCTTTTCCTTGATGATTTCTCTGGTTTGCTTCCAGAGAGGGAGTTAGAGTTTTCAATTGATCTAATTCTTGGAGCAGCCCCCTGTTTGAAAGCTCCGTATCGGATGGCTCCGAATGAGTTGAAGGAAATTCAGACTCAGTTAAATGATTTGACAAGAAAAGGGTTTATTCAACCCAGTGTTTTGCCTTGGGGAGCCCCGGTGTTGTTCGTGAAGAAGAAGGACAGTAGTATGCGGATGTGCATAGACTATCGGGAATTAAACAAGTTGACGATCAAAAATAAATATCCTCTTCCTAGGATCGAAGACTTGTTTGATTAATTGAAAGGTGCCGCTGTTTTCTCGAAGATCGATATGAGATCTGGGTATCATCAGTTAAGAGTGAAGTCCAGTGATGTCTGCAGGACTGCATTTAGGACTAGATATGGGCATTATGAATTTCGAGTTATGCCTTTTGGTCTTACTAATGCACCGGCAACATTCATGGATCTGATGAACCGTGTATTTCAGGATGTTTTGGATAAGTTTATCATTGTATTTATTGATGACATTCTAATTTATTCGAAGAGCGAGGAAGTTCATGTTGTGCACTTGAGTTTTGCTCTGCAGCGTTTGAGAGAGAAGAAGTTGTTTGCCAAGTTAAGTAAATGTGACTTTTGGTTACCTAAAGTTATGTTCTTAGGTCACATTGTTTCTGCTGACGGTATTAAGGTTGACCCTGCAAAGGTTCAAGCTGTTGCCGATTGGTACCGACCTAAGTCAATCACTGAGATTCGAAGTTTTCTTGGTATGGCGGGATATTATAGGCACTTCATTGAGAATTTCTCTAGATTATCAGCTCCTATGACAAAGCTTACCAGGAAAGGAATCAAGTTTGAGTGGAACAAAGCTTGTGAAATGAGTTTTCAAGAACTCAAGAAGAGGTTGACTAACGCTCCAGTGTTGACGATACCAGATGACTCTAGAGTTTTGACAGTGTATATCGATGCCTCTAAAGTTGGTTTAGGTTGCATTTTGATGCAGCATGGGAAGGTTGTAGCTTATGCTTTTAGGCAATTGAAGAACTACTAGCATAACTATCCTACTCATGATTTTGGAATTGGCAGCTGTGGTTTTAGCTCTAAAGATCTAGTATCACTATCTTTATGGTGAGAAGATATTGATTTTCACGGACCACAAGAGTCTCAAGTATTTCTTTACTCAAAAGGAGTTGAATATGAGACAGCGGAGATGGCTAGAACTGGCAAAGGGAATGACTCAGTGTGGGTGGTAGTAGACTGACTAACCAAATCGGCTCACTTCATTCCAATGAAGATCACCTATACTATGGATAAGTTGGCCCGACTTTATGTTGATAATGTGGTAAGACAGCATGGTGTTCCTATTAGCATTGTGTCGGATAGAGACCCGAGGTTTACTTCACGCTTCTAGAATAGTATGCAAGAAAGCTCGGGTAGTCACTTGAATTTGAGTACTGCTCATCATCCTCAGACCGATGGACAATCGGAAAGGACCATACAAATTTTGGAAGATATGCGTAGAGTGTGTGTCATAGATATGAGTGGTAACTGGGATGACCACCAGGGAAAAACATATTGCCGAAAATTGGCAAAATTTTGCGATTTTCGGTAGTTTCGCTGACCAGCGAAATAAAAAATAAATGGAAACGAAATTGTTTAAGGAGAAGAAGAAGAAAGAAAGAAAGAGAAGGAAACAGAAGAGAAGCAGTGCTAGCGACAGTGCTAAAACAGCACCGCCACAATTGGAAGAGGAAGAAACAGAAGAGAAGTAGTAGCAGCGACAATGCTAAAACAACACCGCCGCATTTGGAAGAGGAAGAAACAGAAGAGAAGTAGTAGCAGTGGCGGTGCTAAAACATCACAGCCACAGTTGGAAGAGAAAGAAACAGAAGAGATCCAGGAGCAGTGGTGGTGCTAAAACAACACCGCCATAGTTGGACGAGAAAGAAACATAAGATAACTAGTAGAAGCGGCAGTGCTAAAACAGCACTGCCAACTGCACTACCACCACATATACCACCACCACCACACGGAAGCAGCAGTGAATCGTAGACAGCGATTTCCGGCAAACTTTTGGCGAGATTTTGCCGGTTCGCCCGGTTCACCGGGTAGCAAACCAGCGAACTCTACTGGAAGTTCGCACCTTCGTTGTAAGTGACGCTGCAAAATGATAATTGGACACTACCTACTTAGACCCTGCAGAGAGATATAATCATAGATTGAGCCTTTGCTTTCTTCCTAGCTTTGATAAAAGCGCTTTGAAATTTACACAGATTGCAAACTTGAAGCTGTGAAAAATTCAAAGAAACAATAGAATTATTAGTACTACAACCAAGTTTGTGAGGTAATTAATTAATCAATTAAGGGTCTATTTGGTTACATGATTTTGGATATTTCATAAAATTAATTGTTTGGTTAACTGAATCTGTGGAATGAAATTTGTGGATTCATCCTGAAAAACTATTTAGTCAATGTGATTTTTGTGAATGAGCAATGTTTAGTGCTTTTATAGTGGGGGGGGGGGGGATTTGACCCCATACCCATAAATCTACACTCACATTTTTAGTGTAAAAATATGAATCTCTAGATTTCATGAATACATGATTTTTCACAATCAAACGGGTATAAATCTTGCATTCATATATCAAGATATTTGAAATCTCTTGTGAAACCCAGCCCAAACCTTGACCCGGAAACCCTGTTGTTTGTAGGTCTGACAACCCGAAGTAAAGCGAGAAGTCAGCTATGGGCCATCCTAGTGGAAGACTTGGTGACTGGCTTTGAATCCATGAGTGTTGATGACAGTGTTCCATTTATGGAAACTGAATCCTGATGAAGATCGGATTAGTTGATGGACTTGGAGTGCTCTCTATCATGATTCGAAGGAATTTCTACCTATTAGGTAAGTCACTTGGTGTGTGTGCAAAACCCCTTTATGTTTAGATTTGATCTGAGCCTTCAATTCCCTATTTTGGACTTGATGTGCCTGATTGGTCGACTGGACCAGTCGACCAATCCAATCGACCAATGGGTTCTGTCTTTGCTAATTAGGTCTTGCTTGCTCTATTTAAGTCCAATCTCGAGTCTACTTCGTATTTTCTGCCTTCAAACTCTTTGGAACGTACCAGAGACCTCTGCAAGCCATCTCCCTTGTGTCCTTGGTGTTTATCTTGACGAATCTTCGTCAAAACTCGTGTTCTTACACAAAAAGGTATGTGTACACTCTCTTCTTCTTCATCATCTTTGTTTTCTTTCCTTTTTGGGTTAAGACAGTAGAGAAGATGTTGCATTCTCTGTTGCAAACATCTCTGTACTTATCTCTCATGATCTTCCTAAGGATTAATGGCTAAAGCAATGATCTTAATCATGATCACTGCAAGCTTTTGAAGGAATCATGATCTTGTCTTCATTCATCTTTGATTTAAATTATGATCTTCTCAGATCTATTTTATTGATCATATTAGTAGTCAATCGCTGTGTTTTCTTTACATGATCCATAATCTATCAATCTCTAGTTATTTCTCCTTTATCATACCATGCTTTCTTCAAGAATCATGACTGATACATCTATGGTAAGTTTTGTTTCCTTATTTAGATCCATGTTCTTAAGTCTTAGATCTATTTTCTTGAAGATCTATGCATGCCTTTCATGATTTCTTTATCACAATCAATGATCCATCATCCTATTGTTCTTGTCCATGATTTGTACTTTGAATTCTTCAAGAACTATGATTGATCTAATTATGGTAACTTTTGTTTCCTAATTTGTAACTTGAAGACTTGATTCGATTAGTGTTTTGTAGTCCTCTATATACTAGAATGCTACCATTGTAGTTTACCCCTTGTTTAGTACCCTTTTGAACCACCAAATTCAATTCTTATTTCTCAAAACTCTGATTTTGAAGGCCACTGTCTCGGTTGGTCGACTGATTGGTCGACTGAGACAGTAGATTAATCCAACCGACCAATGAGTACAGCAACTCCAGATTTGGTCTGTTTTGGATGTTTTGATATCTTTCCTTCTAGGTATCTTTCCTAATATGTTGTATACACTTGTTTAGGACCTTCTTCTCAAGTTTGTCAAGATCTTACTTGAATTCTTAAGATTCCTTTGCGAGTTATATAAGGTAAGGATGGTTACTTCCTTAACTACATAAATTGTATATCTTAGTTTCTATATTTGAATCTTGTTATTTTATTTCTTTAATTAGATTCTTACAATGTTATACTAGTGTTGTACTATCTTGATATCAGTAGCATTACTTGTTTATATTAAATTGACTCATGTATGATTTACTTACCAGTTCTATATAAGTTGAATGTTATTATTGATTTCTTTCCATATATGAAGTTACCATATATGTGATGTTATGGATTGATTCTTGTGTATGCTTAAGTTATGGTTTGGAAAGGAGAGGTGTCCTTTTGACACTTCTGTCCTTGGATTACTACGGGAATATTATGGGATGTTTCTGGAGATGCCCTTTGGACACCTTCCTAAACTGTTGGATGACATATTTAGGACTATCTAGTAGTGTTTGGCTAGGATGTCCCATTATGTCAGACCCTAATCGGGGGGGGTATTGAGAACGAACGACCAGTGGTAGCAATGGGGATTCATGGGCGCTCAAGACCGGTAACCAATCCGTGAGTGGACAGGAATCACATTGTGGGGACCATTTATCGATAGGGTTGCATATGGTTAGACTTGGGCTCACGGGCGCTCAAAACCGGTGACCAACCCGTGAGAGGACGTGAGAGCTTCCCGTTTACCATATGTGGATGACCTATAGGGTTGATGAGTCCGTAGTCAGGGACTATGAGGACTCTAGTGTGAAGGATACCGGAAAGGATCGCCAGGGGCGAGAAATGGACGTATCTGGATCTGACTTGATGTAACTGAGTAGGAAACTTGCATTTGGCTAGGCTTTGACCCTGACATGTGCCGGTACTTAGACCAATGGTGATGTGAGAGAGTGGTGACCTATACCCCCTGCCATGGAATGTCCCGAGGGATGCCGGACCCACTACCAAAATTCGTTGTGTGATGAGACCTTCCTAAAGAAGTACGGTGCTATGACTTAAAGCATGTCTGCCTATAGAGACCAGAATACATAGAGTTAGAATCATATTGCATCATGTGTTTCATGTCATATAGCATTTTACTTTGCTTTGAAATTCTGCCATTTATGTTGTTATGGATTAACTACCTTACTGAGTTTCGTTGAAACTCATTCTTTTTGTACAATGTTTTGTTAGACTACTCTACAGGTACTGATGACTATGAAAGTCAATTCGAGGAAGTGCAAACTGAAGAGGCGTACTACACGCAAGGTGCTGGCAACCATGAAGATTACGTTGAGGATTCCTCAAGTGGTTTTGCTTGTTACCAGGATTAGCCCTGACGTGGAATGGGAACATCTGAGCATAGTTGATGAAGTCTACGTTTATGAAGATGTTCTCTATAAAGTAGAATAGACTTTAGTTTAGTATGTTTCAGTTTTCTTTCCTATTTTAGATAAAGTTGCAATCTTTCTTTTGATTTACAAACTACTATTCCGTTGGTTGTAGAGTGGGATTCCGCCTCACTTTACTTATTGATTTAAACACTCTGATTATCTTTCGTACTCTGAGTATATACATGGTGTATTCTTTCCTTATTTGGATCTTTGGTTTATCTTTTGCACATTGATTATTATTGTTCATGATTATGTTATTGTCTATGTGGGAGGTTGATTACTCGATACTTGGTCTTCGGGGCTGTGGATCACACACTCGGGTATGCCAGGTAGGGTACCGACTGGGTGGATGTGACATCTCTAGATTCATATAAACAAACAGGCCCTAAAGAAATTTGTCTATTCTGAGATTACTCGCCAAGGTATCTTTAAGACGATCCCAATGTTCACTCGCCGAGAGCTGTCTACAGATTGGACAGGCATACACTAGGAGCTTTGTCCGGAGTGAATTAAGGATCAGACCTGGTGCCTCATCATCATCATCATCCTTAATGAGGCTTAACATTTCTCCCTCCTCATCATCATCCTTGATGGGCAAATAATCTAATGTAAGTACCCCACCATCGTCATCCACGTATGACCAATTTGAGGTATTTAAATTTGGACAAGGCTTTTGCAACGTACCAAGTTCCCCCTTCTTGAAAAACACCTCGCAGAATTTTACTGTGCAGTAATTGGCATCAACATTTAAAACCTCAATTCCATCATTTTGGTGCATTGGAACTCCAAACCAATGAAAGCCTTTGAAATGACCAATGTAGATTAGATCTCCATCAATACGACGGTCAAGGTGCTCCATCATTAGCGAATGGAAACAAATAATTCTTTCTTATCCTTTCGGTGGATTGAAGCAAAAACATCTATGCTGAAACTCACTTTATAGGACCTGGGGTTTGAGATATCCAGAACAAGGCAACGAAGAAAACCACTTTTATAAATCCTTTCTGTCGACGAATAACTGTAACTAGTGGCCAGTGACCTGTTGTATGGTTCAAGTGTTCCCTGCAAATAACCATAACAAAAGAACCATCAATAATCAAAATAATAAATTTATTGGTACATATATAGTTTCTACGAAAAAGATGATAGAGGGGATGACCTGCACCTAGATAATCTTTCTTTGAGTATGTGTCAACTTATAGGATCCTCGTGCATCCAATTCGTACAATCATTCAATTTCCTCAAGGCCTGGGATTTCCTCCAACTTTTTGCAATACATGAGCTTTAATGTTCTCAACATTTTTAACTTTGATTGATCAGGTAGTCCGACCGATGAATCACTGTTTTCAACACAAAGTTCAACCAAACATGAGGGAAGCACTTGGAGGCATTCCAACTTTTCACATTGACGAATTTTCAATTGCTTCAAAGTTTTCAAGGTTGACAAATTTGCCGGAAGGGAGTTAAGCCGTGGCAGAAAAATAATTTCCAGCTCCACTAAATTTGGAGGCATTGAAAAATCATCAAGCAAATCAGCAATATGGATTGCTTCTAGTTGTACTCTATCCAAACATCTCATTCCCCCGAATGATCTTGGTAGCTTCACTAGTGCAGTGCCAAATCGAAAATCTAATACCTCAAGCTTTTCTAATAGTCCAACTCCATCAGGCAACTTTTTGAGTAACTTGCAAGACTTAAGAATAAGCTCTTTGAGAGAAGTCATCTTAGAAATGCTGTATGGAAGTATTTTTATTCTTGTGTATGACCAATCAAGCTTCTCAAGGGTTTTCAATTCACCAATGGAGTTAGGCAATTTCTTAAGTGATGTGCACCGCTTGAGATTAAGACTTTTGAATTGACTCAACTTCCCAATGGACTCATCTATAACTCATCCAATGACGCACATCCTTCAAAGTCTAATTGCTCCAAGGAAGGAAACCATGAAAAGTTTGGGGACTTTGATAGGCTATAATAGTTACTATCATCGAGAATTTTCAACTTTTGAAACCGCTGTAGACAAAGAGAAAACATACATATATTATAATTTATAATACTTAATATTATTATTGAGAAAAAGGAAAAAGTCGAATACTATACCTTATGTTTATCTGGAGGTATGTCATTCCAAAACTGAGTAGAACCTTTGTATAATAGCTTGAGATAAACTAATCTTCTATAATATAAACTGGAAGCTTCTCTTTGGAAAACATTCAGTTCGAGAAGAAAGCTAAGAAATCTTAAATTGGGCATCAGCTCCAAAGATTCCTTAGTTAGATCAAAAGTGTCTTTGAGGCACAGTGGAGGCTCATTCCTTCTATTGTGTTAGTTTCCTATAACAGAACCCAAAAAAACCTCAATCAAATGGAAATTGTTGGAAATAGAACAATATTAAGAAATAGAAAACAGGGGAGCGGGGATGTGCTTTGGGTTACCTTATGCCTACTTAATACTTCCACAATGTCGCTATAAGACCATAGCCTACTACGTTTACTTGGATTTCTCTTCCCATGTCTAGGATGTGATCATGCATTATCAAGTATTTTCCATCAAATTTTAGAAGGAATCTTTTTATTAATCTGGATATTGCTGGTTTTGGATAAAAGCCACAACCTTCCCAAATGCAAATTACAGTTTTCTTTTTCCATCCAATAAAAAAGCAAGCTGCATCAAGAAATATGTCTCTTTGATAATCATTTTCTAAATTGTCATAGCTTATCCTTAGCGTTCTTTGGACTTCTTCAGGAGGAATTTCTTTTAACGCTTTTAATGTGTCTTCCCACTCATCTTTGTCACTTATATTTGACAGATAAGACCTGAATACCTTTAGAATTAATGGTAACTCTCCAGAATGGTGTACCACATCATGTGAGAGTTGCATAAAATCTTTTGGAGGTTGGCTATTTTGAAAGGCATGCCAACTAAATAGTTGAAGAGAATGCACATGATCTAGCAATCGAGGCCTGTATATTTTATCTCCATTAACTTTAGCCAAGTTCAAAACATCTTCGTCCCTTGTTGTAATTATGACCCTGCTTCCTTTGCCAGCCAAAACATCTATTTGTTCTTTTATGTCAACATCATCAAGACAAGAAAAACCTTTTTCCTTCCAACTCTTTCTTTTATTAATATTTTTTCCTCTATGAAGATCTCTTATGTCAAAGTCCTCCTTGAAAATATCTTTTAGGAATTGCTTCTGCAATGACACTAGACCCCCAAATTGTGTTGCTTGTTCTCTAACGTCTGAAAGAAAACAATGCTCAATGGTTGAAATGATAGCATTATAGATGGCCTTGGCAAGAGTCGTCTTCCTGATACCACTAGAACCACAAATTCCAACGAATTGAACATCAATGGAGCCAATGCTTAATAATGACAATAGATCATTTACTCTAGAACCCATGACAATGAGTTACCAAGCAACAAACTTGCTAAACAATTAAAGCGATAAACTGTTCCGAACAAGGATCTTTTTGAAGCATTAGCTACCATCTCATTAACAATAGGTAGAAGAAAATGTTGCAGATAAAAAGATGCTCTTCCTAGCTTCTAGTTTTGCTAAATAACCACAGTTAGACAGACTGTCTAAATTGGTGAGAGATGCATTATACTTAGTGTACTGAGTTGGGACTCCAATGTACAAAAGAAGCTCTTGCTATTGAGGGTTTCACTGTTGTGGCATGAATGGTTCCTGAGCATTGAAATGAAAAACTCCTAGGTGTTATATGAAAGATTCCATTTTCCTCCCCCCCACCCCAATCTAAGTTAAAACTATAAATGACTAAAGATAATTGAAAATAAAAATCTTGAGAGCCCCGATCAATTCCTTATGGGATTTTCAACAGCTAACTTGATATGGTCTGGGTTACTCAGACCACAAGCTGTAAGATTGAGAAAGGGGAAATGAATGATATGTTAATTATGATAATTTGATAGAGATCACATGACCTAGATTGTTCACTCTTCAAATCGTACAATCTAGATCAATACAATAGCTACTCTTGTACTTACACGCATTCCTTGTAATGTTCAGTGGTGTACAAAAATATCTCGTACATATTACTCTTTTTAGTTCTACTTTTACATTCCCAAGGAAATATGATTTATAATCAAGATTTGTACAAAAGAAATGATCCATGATAAAATAAAAAGAATAGCAACTGCCCGCATGGCTCATGCATGAAGACGGAGATGGATGGTAGTGCAATAAAGATATTGAGTTGCAAGGCTTTTTGGTTGCACTAGGAGTTGATTGGTCTTTCCACACACTCGTTTATAAATGCTTCATGTAGGGGGTGCAAGAATCAGATGGATGATCATCACTAAATGAATGAAGTTTACATATACGTAAATACTGGTTGGTTCAAAAAACTAAAACAAAACCAAACTCAAATCGATTGAGTAGGTGAGCCATGCATCTAAAAAATGGTCCCGTTATCCTTCTAGTTTGTTCATTAAAATTCAAATTCTAATTCAAAACCAACCAAAAAAGGTTAATTAGAAAAAGCATTTAGGCTTTCCATTTTAGAGAAAATCCATGCAAGCAAAACAACAAACACATCGAAAAGCATTGAAATATCAACCACCATCAATCTTCCAAGCCAAACAAGGAGACCAGAACCACCTAAGAAGTTTGTTACGCCCTTCTCTTATAAATAAGCACGTAGAGAGGAGTATGTCATTGCATTGATCTAGCAAAATACTAGGATAAATGAAAGAGACAAGAGAGCATCAAGCAGCTTGCAAGTATGTGTAACTATGGCCAATTCTAGTGTCATGAAGGTTGTGCCTTGTTTTGGTATGCATGGTTGTGGCAGCACCAAATGCTACAGATGCCCTCACTTGTGGGCATGTGGTCTCTCGATTGGCATCTTGCCTCACCTTTCTACACAATTTCTGCGCAATGGAGGAAAGGTGTCTTGGGCTTGTTGCAATTCCGTGAGGGCACTCAATTCCACTGCATGAACCACTCCGGACCGTCGGGCAGCTTGTCGCTGTCTCAAGAATGCCTATAGAGCCACTCCCGGCATCAAGGGAGGCATTGCTTCAGCACTTCCCGGAAAATGTGGTGTCCACCTTCCCTACAAGATCAGCCCTTTAAATGACTGCCCCAAGTTTATTTTCATCATCTAGATAACCCAATGAATTTTCAAATCCTTTCTATTCCGACCCTGAATCTCAAACACTTAGATATGAGAATTTGATAATGGTTAATTGATTCTTGTATGACTAAGATTCAGATTTTGTTACGTTTTCAAGGTGAGGTGAAGTGAAAGTTCTCAGAGGCGAAGAAGATCAATAGAAATGTCTAGATCCGGAAATTCCACATTAGTGGTAGACAATGTTAATATTTATTTCGTACAGTCACCCAAACTAGGAGATAAACAAGAAGCTCAACTGCCTTACAATTATATGTTAGCACATTGATAACTAGAGACTTTCAAACTTGTCCACCCCTAATGTGGAATTTCCGGATCTAGACATATCTATTGATCTTCTTCACCTTTGAGCACTTTCACTTCACCTCACCTTGAAAACGTAACAAAATCCGAATGTTAGTCAAACAAGAATCACTTAACCATTATGAAACTCTCATATCTAAGAGTTTGAGATTCACGGTAGGAATAGAAAGGATTTGAAAATTCACAGGGTTATCTAGATGATGAAAATATACTTGGAGCAGTCAATGGAAGGGCTGATTTTGTAGGGAAGGTGGACAAAACACTATCCAGAAAGTGTTGATGCAATGCCTCCCTTGATGCCGGGAGTGGCTTTGTAAGCATTCTTTAGACAATGTCAAGCTGCCCGATGGTCAGGAGTGGTTCTTGCAGCGGAGGTGAGTGCTCTCACGGAATCGCAACAAGCCCAAGACACCTTTCCTCCATTGCGCAGAAAGGTGAGGCAAGAAGCCAACCGAGAGACCACTTGACCACAAGTGAGGGCATCTGCACCGTTTGGTGCTGCCACAACCATGCAGCTCAGAAAAACGCACACAACCTCCAAGACACTAGAATTGGCCATAGTTATAGGTACTTGCAAGCTCCTTGATGCTCTCTTATCTCTTTCTTTTCTCCTAGTGTTTTGCTAGATCAATGCAATGACATACTTCTCTCTACGTGCTTATTTATAAGAGAAGGGGGTAACAAACTTCTTAGGTGGTTCTGGTCTCCTTGTTTGGCTTGGAAGATAGATGGTGGTTGAGATTTCAATGCTTTTCGATGTGTTTGTTGTTTTTCTTGCGTGGATTCTCTCTAAAATGGAAAGCCTAAATATTTTTTCTAATTAACCTTTTTTTGGTTGGTTTTGAATTAGAATTCTAATTTTAATGAAGAAACTGGAAGGCTAACAGGACCATTTTTTAGATGCATGGCTCACCTATTCAATCGATTTGAGTTTGGTTTTGTTTTAGTTTTTTCAACCAACCAGTATATACATATTTGTAAACTTCAATCATTTAGTGATGATCATCCATCTGGTTCTTGCACCCACTCTATGAAGCATTTATAGACGAGTTTGTGGAAAGGCCAATCAACCTCTAGTGCAGCTAAAAAGCCTTGCAACTCAATATCTTTATTGCACTCCCATCCGTCTCCGTCTTCGTGCATGAGAAATGCGGGAGGTTGGTATTCATTTTTATTTTAATATGTATCATTTCTTTTGTACAAATCTTGATTATAAGTCATATTTCCATGGGAATGTAAAACAAGGACAAAAAAGAGTAATATGTATGGGATATTGGTGTACAACATTGAACATTACATGGAATGCGTGTAAATACAAGAGTAGCTACTGTATTGATCTAGATTGTAAGATTTGAAGAGTGAACAATCTAGGTTGTGGATCTCTATCAAATTATCATAATGAATATATCATTGATTTCCCCTTTCTCAATCTTACAGCTTGTGCTCTGAGTAACCATATCAAGTTAGCCATTGAAAATCCTATAATTAATTGATCGGGGCTCTCAAGATTTTTATTTTCAATTATATTTAGTCATTTATAGTTTAAACTTATCTTAGATTGGGTGGGGGGGGGGGGAGGAAAATGGAATCTTTCATATAACGCCTTGGAGTTGTTCATTTCAATGCTCAATAACCATTCATGCCACAATAGTGAAACCCTCAATAGCAAGAGCTTCTTTTGTACGTTGGAGTCCCAACTCTGTACGGAAAGTATAATGTATCTCTCACCATTTTAGATAGTCTATCTGATTGTGTTTATTTTGCAAAATTAGTTGTCACATCCCCCCTGCCGGTACGCTAACTGGCATACCCGGGAGTGTGATCCACAGCCCAAAAGATCAAGTTTAGGAACGATCATATCCATTTATCACAATAACATAATCAAAAGCAAGAACAAATCATAATGTTCAAGTAAGTTAATAATAAAATTCAACAAAAGATCTCAGAAGGATCACTATAGATATCAGAGTGCGGAATAACAAGATACCAAATCAAAAGACAACTGTAGAGTATAGCGGAAATATACCCTATAAACACATGCGGAAGGTAGATCGAAATCCAAGTAAAGCTCTAAGCTAATACAAGTAAAATAAAAGATAAGTCTAGAAGAAACAAAAGAAATCTAATCCACATCTTCAGTTAGCTCTTCTTGCTCTTCAGTCTTCATCTTCTTCACCTTGTGCTTCCTTATACGTACCGTGATAGTATTCCAAACCTGTAGAGAAGTCTAACAAAGGATATGGTGCAAAAGGAATAAGTTTCGAAAGAAACTAAGTAAGGCAAGTTAATTCATAACAACATAAATAACATGCGGCAGAACATAACAAGATACAATGCAATATGAAACAGATAATGTATGTATGCATCTAAACAGTCATAGCACCGTACTTCTTTGGGTAGCTCACGCATACGGCTCCTGTTGGTAGTGGGTCCGGCATCCCTCAAGACAAACCATGGCAGGGGGTTAAGTCAACACTCTCTATCACAACCATTTGGCATAAGTACCGGCGCATGTCAGAGTAAAGCCTAGCCCAATGCAAGTCATCTACTCAGTTACATCAACTCAGGTCCAGATACCTCCATTCTTCGCCCCGAGCGATCCTTTCCGGTATCCTTTCCACTAGAGTCCTAATAGTCCGGGACTACGGACTCATAAACCCTATTGGTTATCCACATATGGTGAACGGGAAGCTCTTATGTCCCCTCACGGATCATTTCACCGGTCTTGAGCGCCCATGAGCCCAAGTCTAGCCATATGCAACCCTCCAATAAATGGCCCCCACAATGTGATTCCCGTCCTCTCACGGGTTGGTTACCGGTCTTGAGTGCCCGTGAATCCCCATTGCTGCCACAGGTCATTCGGTCTCAATGCCCTTCCGAATTGGGTCTGATATAATGGGGACATCCTAGCCAAACACTGCTAGACAGTCCTAGGTATGACAATAAATGATGCGGGAAAACGTCAATGGGCATCTTCGGAGAACATCCCATACTATTCCCTCCAATGTCCAAGGACAGAAGCTTCAAAAGGACACTTCCCAATCCCAAACAAAACTTAATCAAACACATTCTCAAATCAGTCATGACATATACAACCAACAATTCATCATATAAAAGAGAATGTAAAAGCATAATCTGATCAAGTAGTAATAACATCTCATATAATTGAATAATGAAAAGAATACATAAACAAGTGCTACTGTACTTACAGTAGTACATCAGAAGTATAAAGTACAAGAACAGTAAGCAAACTCATAGTTTCAAAAAGTAGAAACCAGAGAGTATGCGATCTATGTTATTACGAAACAACTGTCCTTACCTTGATTATCGCTGAAGATAATCCAAAGATCAAAGAGAGAGGCTCCAAACATAGCAAATAAACCCCTAACAATTATAGATATAACATTAGGAAAGATGCCTAAAATACCAGAGAGAAAACGAATCAAATTGAGCGATAATTGAAGCTACTGACTTCATTGGTCGATTGCCTTAGTCTATCGACCCAGTCGACCAAGCAGTCGACCAATCGAGTCAGTACGGAATAGTGAAAACTGTTTTGGTCATAACTTCTTCGTTTGAAGTCGGATTGATCCGAAATTTGAAGGGGAACTTCCTAGGATGTATTAGAATCATATAGGAAGATAAAATCATCAAGTCATGGTCAAAATATGGGTTCTTGATTTGACCCAAGAAACTAGGGTTTCAACCTTTATGGCTTGCAGGAAAAGGTTATGATCACAGGAAGAAAGGGAATGATTGCAATCAAGAACATAATAAGAAAATCATAGAAAATCTTGTTTAGGTTAATAGAAACATTATGGGAAGATAAAATCATCAAGTCATGGTCAAAAGATGGGTTCTAGATTTAACCCAAGAAATTAGGGTTTCAACCTTTATGGCTCCCATGAAAAGGTTATGATCACAGGAAGAAAGGGAATGAATGCTTGGCCAATTATAACAAGAAAATCATAGAAAGATCAAATTTATATTAACATAAATATTACCCATGAGGTTCCCTCACATGGGAGGTTACCAAAGGTTTCCAGAAAGATCATACAAGGTCAGGGTTTCAAGAAATTAATCAGGTTAGGGTTTAGATCATGACGATGATCATAGATCTCAAGGATTAGAACGAGATCATGGAATAGATGGTTGCAAGAATGCAGCATCTTCTTCCTGATCTCAATCAAGAACAAGATCGAAGAAAAGAAATTCGTAATGTTGAAGTGATTACTAACCTTGAATTGGCATATCAGAGATGAGAAGCTTCAGATTTGCAGAGGAATCTTCAAAGTCACCAGAGAGAGTTTCGGAGAGGTGTTCTCACGTTCAAAAAGTGTTTAGGAGGCAGCCATAACTAAGAAACACGAAGTAGGGTTTTAAATATAAGTGAAAAACCCTAAAAATTAGTTTTTCTCGGATTTAAACCCATTAGTCGAGTGCTTGATAGAGTGGTCCAGTCGACCAATCAGTCTACCATGCAGAATAGCAAGGTTCAAACAGGGATTCCGAGGGCTATACAGGGTCAAATTGAGTGAGGTTTTCTTCTACAAGTCAATAAAGAAGTCTAGTTTTGAGAAATACCTTAGGATTGAGCATAGAAGTTCATTAGGTATTTCAACTAATTCACCCCTCTTCGGTGCGCAGATTCAAAACTAACATTGACAATGCTCTCAAGTGAGGGGCATCATCAACAATGTCCATGGGCTTGGGCTCCGACACCAAATCATCAACCAAAAGGGTCTACAAGTCTCTTTTCCCCCACTTCGGGTCTTCGGGCTTACAAACATAACAGATTCCGGGCCGGGTCAAGGTTAGGATAAGGCTGGACATTACAGATCTACCCTAAGGGAAAGGTCTGGCATGACTTCCTAAGGCTTTCAAAGATAATAATACTGAAATCAAGGTCCAACTTTAAGGTCAAACATTTAAACTAACCTTTCTTTAGCCAAAATAGATAGGGTGTCCTGGCTAAGTTTGGGTTGGATTTCACATTCTCCCCCCCTTAAAATAATTTCGTCCAATAAATTGGGAGAGTGCTTGGTTTCAAAAAGGTAGGGGTACTTTCCTATTATCTTGGCTTCCTTTTCCCAAAGTCCACAGAAAACAAATAACAATAAGTCTTATGTAAGGAGACAAGGAATATATCTGACATGCTTTGAAATCAAATCAAAAGTATGATCATGGCTTCTTGAAGATTTCACAAGGATCATGGTGAAGATTAATATGAAGATCATAAAGCATTAAGAATGAAAGGAGATTGTAGAAGAGATGGTTGCAAGGATCAATATGTTGCAAGGATGCAACATCTTCTTCATAATCTCAATCTCAAAGAATAAATCATAGCAAGAGTAGATCAATACAACACAAGAGAGATTACTAATCTTTGATTGAAGAATAGGAGATGTAAAGCTTAAAGTCTTGAAACAATTAGAAGGAATAACAAATCATGAAGATCACACTTGATTTCTCTTCGAAATCAACATGTGGAGAATTCACAAGGTTATAGAGTGTATGGAGATCCACTCTAGAACAGCAGGAATAGAAGGATCAGTCATGGGAATGATTTAAGATCATCCTCGTATCAAAGGGAATGTAAGGCACAAGAAAAAATCGTGGAGAGAATAGATCAACTTTGGGGTAAACTTCTAACAAACGAAACAAGGTAATTCGTACAGCAGAGAGTAAATCGAACAATGCATATGGTATGTATGCATTTGGTACGACAACAAGGTTAGGGTTAGGTGGGATCTCACATTAGTAGCCAAGAATAGAGCGTCTTTTTATCTGCAACCTTTTCTTCTACCTATTGTTAATGACATGGTAGCTAATGTTTCAAAAAGACCCTGGTTCGGAACATTTTATCGCTTTAATTGTTTAGCAAGTTTGTTGATTGATACTCGCAGATGACAAAATGGAACCCAACCAGATGTATCCTTTTTAATTTTATGTTCTTATGTTTAGAGAATGAAGTTTCATTTATTTCCTTAAAATTCAAAGCCCCTTTCAAAGAGTATGATATAACACTTCAATTTTATTTTGTTCATTATTAATACTTGTTTGGAACATGCTTCCTTATTTTATTAAACTTATTCTTATTTCATAAATGTTCAAGAAATGCTTATGGAATGCGTTTATTATACACTAAAAATAATTACAAAACATTTTTAAAGCATACAAACACACACACACAAAAAAGAAATTAATAAAGGTTTCCCGCAAAGAAATATTAAAGTAGAACTTTCATGAAACACGCTAGTATTCCCCCCACCCAACCCCATAAAAAAAAGAATTAAATAAATTTAAAAAATAAATAAATAAAGGACCTGTCCTTAATTTAAACAACCTAATTTAGTAGCGTCTTTGAAAAAGTGATTGTCAAGGCCACCGCCAGGCTGGGCTCAGTGAACCTGCAAGTTAAGCCCTTGAACCGAGAATTGCTAATACAATGTAATCTTATCTACCTTCTTGTTTGGCCCAAATTTTGCATCATGAATCCTCCTCAAATTGTCGGGGTCTTTTGACAAAAGATTGGGTAAGAGATAGAAATTTTGTATTTTTATTTTCTTCACTCTGTCAATTCAGCTTGCTTATGCACGTTATAGCCCATTATACCACATTAATGATTTGCAAATAAACCATGGAGAAGGGAGATTCAAAATTAAATCACATGGTGTGACTAGGGGTAGCAACTTAGTATTGTATGGTAATGTTCTAATGGCCAAAACGGCAACATGGCACAGATTTGTTCTTCGATATCCGTAGGAAACTATTTGCTTTTCTATTCTTTTATCTATCGTCATACTTTAAGAATCAAGGAAACACAACTTAGGTCTTGGTCTCTATATTAATATAAACCAAGGCAAATTTTATGCAGAAGGAAGAATGAGTTTGCAATAAGGGAAATTGTTAATATTTATTTCGTACAATCACCCAAACTAGGAGATAAACAAGCAGCTCAGCTGCCTTATAATTATATGTTAGCACATTGATAATGAGAGACTTTCAAACTTGTCTACGAATAATGTGGAATTGCCGGTTCTAGACATGTCTATTGATCTTCTTCGCCTCCGAGCACTTTCACTTCACCTCACCCTGAAAACGTAACAAAATCAGAATGTTAGTCATACAAGAATAACTTAACCATTATGAAATTCTCATCTCTAAGTGTTTGAGATTCACGGTAGGAACAGAAATCACTGGGTTATCTAGATGATGAAAATATACTTGGAGCAGTCAATGGAAGGGCTGATCTTGTAGGGAAGGTGGACACCACATTTTCCGGGAAGTGCTGAAGCATTGCCTCCCTTGATGCCGGGAGCGGCTCTGTAGGCATTCTTGAGACAGAGACAAGCTGCCCGACGGTCAGGAGTGGTTCTTGCAGTGGAGTTGAGTACTCTCACGGAATCGCAACAAGCCCAAGACACCTTTCCTCCATTGCGCAGAAAGGTGAGGCAAGAAGCCAACCGAGAGACCACTTGACCACAAGTGAGGGCATCTGCAGCGTTTGGTGCTGCGACAACCATGCAACTCAGAAAAACGCACACAACCTTCAGGACACTAGAATTGGCCATAGTTATAGGTACTTGCAAGCTCCTTGATGCTCTCTTATCTCTTTCTTTTCTCCTAGTGTTTTGCTAGATCAATGCAATGACATACTTCTCTCTACATGCTTATTTATAAGAGAAGGGGGTAACAAACTTCTTAGGTGGTTTTGGTCTCCTTGTTTGGCTTGGAAGATAGATGGTGGTTGAGATTTCAATGCTTTTCGATGTGTTTGTTGTTTTGCTTGCGTGGATTCTATCTAAAATGGAAAGCCTAAATATTTTTTCTAATTAACCTTTTTTTGGTTGGTTTTGAATTAGAATTCTAATTTGAATGAAGAAACTGGAAGGCTAACCGGACCATTTTTTAGATGCATGGCTAAGCTACTCAATTGATTTGAGTTTGGTTTTTTTTTAGTTTTTTGAACCAATCAGTATTTACAAATTTGTAAACTTCAATCATTTAGTGATGATCATCCGTCTAGTTCTTGCACCCACTACATGAAGCATTTATAGACGAGTGTGTGGAAAGACCAATCAACCCCTAGTGCAACTAAAAGGCCTTGCAACTCAATATCTTTATTGTTGGTATTTTTTTTTTTTTTTTTTTTTTTTTTTTTTTAATATGTATCATTTCTCTTGTACAAATCTTGTATATAAATCATATTTCCATCGGAATGTAAAACAAGGACAAAAAAGAGTAATATGTATGGGATATTGGTGTACACCATTGAACATTACTAGGAATGCGAGTAAATACAAGAGTTGCTATTGTATTGATCTAGACTGTAAGATTTGAAGAGTGAACAATCTAGGTGGTGTTAACTCTATTAAATTATCATAATGAATATATCATTCTTTTCCGCTTTCTCAATCTTACAGCTTGTGCTCTGAGTAACCATATCAAGTTAGCCGTTGAAAATCCCATAATTAATTGATCGGGGCTGTGAAAATTTTTATTTTCAATTATCTTTAGTCATTTATATTTTTAACTTATCCTAGATTGGGGGTGTGTGGTGGGGGGAGGAAAATGGAATCTTTCATATAACACCTTGGAGTTGTTCAATTCGATGCTCAGGAACCATTCACGCCACAACAGTGAAACCCTCAATTGCAAGAGCTTCTTTTGTACGTTGGAGTCTCAACTCAGTACGCAAAGTATTATGTATCTCTCACCAATTTAGACAGTCTTTCTAATTGTGGTTATTTAGCAAAACTAGAAGCCATGAAGAGAGCGTCTTTTTTTTTTTTGCAACATTTTCTTCTACCTACTGTTAATGAGATGGTAGCTAATGCTTCAAAAAGACATTGGTTCGGAACAGTTTATCGCTTTAATTGTTTAGTAAGTTTGTTGCTTGATACTCGCAAATGACAAAATGGAGTCCAACCAGGTGTATCCTTTTTAATTTAATGTTTTTATTTTTTGAGATTGAAGTTCCTTTCCGTAAAATTCAAGGCCCCTTTCAAAGAGTATGATATAATCCTTCTATATTATTCTTTTCTTTATTAATACTTGTTATTTATTCATGGCTCCTTTCCTAATCTTTTTATTGAAGCATAGCAAGTGGAGAAAGGTCTTGAATCCTTTCAAATTAATATTGATCAACTTGATATGACAGCTGAATATTTTGATCAAGAGGTTTCCTTGAAGTCAAAACTTGTACCAGCAATGGATCGTCTGGACTCTCTTCTTCGGCAGAAAGCAAAGGTCAGGTGGTTTAGGGAGGGAGATAGGAATTTATAATTTTTCCATCTCTCTACTAAACTTAGAAGGAATAAAAACTCTATTAAATCTTTGCAAAGAATGGATGACACTTGGACATCAAGTTTGGTTGAACTGCAGGATTATGTGGTGACTTACTTTGAAAACTATCATAAAACTAGTTCCTACTTGGGACACCCAGAGTTGTTGTCTGTGTTTCCAAAAGTGTTGATAGATGATAATTGTTTATTACTTGAAGGTTTGCCCTCTAATGAGGAGATCAAAGGAGTGGTATGGGACCTAGATCTGACAGTTCTCCAAGACCAAATGGCTTTCTGGGAAGTTGGCAGACGGAAATTGTGGGCCGTAGGATCGCCAGAGCCATCGAATGTGGAAAAAGTTGGCAAATGGAAATTGTGAGGAAACTAGTATCCCGCAATTCGCTCAGCAAATGGAGTCTTTCGAATAACTGAATAGATATAATCAGTTATTCTTCATTTAGCCAATTGTCCAAGCTTTTGATTAATATTGGCCGATTCCTGACCAATATGTGTCAAATGATCTCAAGCGACACGATCACAACCTCGAGGAAAACAATCATCCCGAGCAGCACGATCATCACGAACATCTCGGTCATCACGAATAGCTCGTCTAACAATTGGCGAGTGAGTTCTCACTCCTGTAACCAACCTCGTATTCGAATCGGTAGTACTTCCTTGCGGTCTGTCAAACCGATTGTCTCGCCTAGGGAGATCATCAGCTCTCCTTGGCACTCGGTCACCTTCAGGAAAGTTCTGACCGACATTCTGATCTTCGATCAATCTTTGATCTTGTGGTAATATACGCCTCCCTGCATCGTGATGATCAGGCTCTTATGGAATTACCACTCGTCTGGTTAGCACGCGGAGTGCTTGGCTTACTTCCAACATTTGGAGTTTTAACTGGTTCAATTGATTCTGGAGTGTATTCGGAGGATTGCTTCCTCCTTGACCGCCATCTACTTCGAGGGGTGGTAGACTTCCTTGAGGAATATCTGAATTGTTTACTCCAGGAATTCGGACACCAGTATCGCGTTGCGTAGCGGCTGCTGCGGCTTCCGCTGATGATCTAGTCACCATAGTTTTCTGAAATGTTTCCCACAAACGGCGCCAAATGATGCATCCAAAATCTACTCAGCCCTTAGATATACTTGAATTATCTGCAATACAAAGCGTCAGATGTGGCCCGACCGCTGGGGTCGGGAGTCCACCTCCGAAGGCTAAGTCAGTTGATGACAATCAAAAATGACTCTACTAGAAGCATAGAGCTAAGGAATGAATAACTGGAATACGATTCAGATAATAAGCCTCTAAGTGTTCACGTCCAAATGTATGTGTCCTCTACCTTGTAGGCAGGTGATGTTTATATAGACTGTACCTTCGAATCTTCTTTGTTGGATGCACTTGAGCCTTCTTCCAATAGTCGTTGTATCCTGACAGTTAGATCCATTGAGCAATAGACTTCTACTTTGAACTAGTAGAGGACTCATAGGATAACCCGACTGTTATCCCTTTAGAAGCGATAAGTGACAGCCGCCAAGTTTTGTCTGCGATAATTAGGTTAATTAACCTAATCCATAAGTATCGGATTAGGGCGTGCTTGTGGCTGAATTCGTTTTCTACCTCAGCAAGCTAACTCCTAGACCCGGCTCGCTCGGAAGCAAGTGGATTCCTTTTGTCCCAACCGGGTTCGAGGGTCGAACCAAGAATGAACCAAGTTCGATTATATTTTCTCCATATCACCATCGTCACACTTTAAGAATCAAGGAAACGCAACTTAGGTCTTGGGCACCCATGTTTACTTACAGCCAGACATTTCGATACACAAATTTACCACCATGCACATCTGTTACCCAAAATTGGAAAATGAGTACTGTCGAGTTTCAGTCTCAATATTAATATGAACCAGCGCAAATTTTATGCAGAAGGAGGAATGAGTTTGCCATAAGGGGAAATGTTAATATTTATTTCGTACACTCACCCAAACTAGGAGATAAACAAGCAACTCAGCTGCCTTACAATTATATGTTAGCACATTGATAATGAGAGACTTTCAAACTTGTCTACCACTAATGTGGAATTGCCGGATCTAGACATGTCTATTGATCTTCTTCACCTCCGAGCACTTTCACTTCACCTCACCCTGAAAAAGTAACAAATTCCGAATGTTAGTCATACAAGAATCATTTAACGATTATGAAGTTCTCACATCTAAGTGTTTGAGATTCACGGTAGGAATAGAAAGGATTTGAAAATTCACGGGGTTATCTAGATGATGAAAATATACCTAGATTAGTCAATGGAAGGGCTGATATTGTAGGGAAGGTGGACACCACATTTTTCGGGAAGTGCTGAAGCATTGGCTCCCTTGATGCCGGGAATGGCTTTGTAGGCATTCTTAAGACAGCGACAAGCTGCTTGACGGTCAGAAGTGGTTCTTGCAGCGGAGTTGAGTGCTCTCACGGAATCGCAACAAGCCCAAGACAACTTTCCTCCATTGCGCAGAAAGGTGAGGCAAGAAGCCAATCAAGAGACCACTTGCCCACAAGTAAGGGCATTTGTAGCATTTGGTGCTGCCACAACCATGCAGACAAGAACAAGTCACACAACCTTCATGACACAAGAATTGGCCATAGTTACACGTACTTGCAAGCTCCTTGATGCTCTCTTGCCTCTTTCTTTTCTCCTAGTGTTTTGCTAGATCAATGCAATTACATACTCCTCTCTTACATGCTTATTTATAAGAGAAGGCGGTAACAGACTTCTTAGGTGCTTCTGGTCTCCTTGTTCGGCTTGGAAAATTGATGGTGGTTGAGATTTTAATGCTTTTCGATGCGTCTATTGATTTGCATGCGTGGATTCTCTCTTAAATAAAAATCCTAAATATTTTTTCTTATAAACCTTTTTTTGGTTGGTTTTGAATTAGAATTATAATTTGAATGAACAAACTGGAAGGATAACGGGACCATTTTTTGATACATGGCTCACCTACTCAATCGATTTGAGTTTGATTTTGTTTTAGTTTATTGAACCAACTAGTATTTACATATGTGTAAACTTCATTCATCTAGTGATGATCATCTGTCTGGTTCTTGCACCCAGTACATGAAGCATTTATAGGCGAGTGTGTGGAAAGACCAATCAACTCCTAGTGAAACCCAAAAGCCTTACAACTCAATATCTTTATTGCACTCCAATCCATGTCTGTCTTTGAGCATGAGCCATGTGGTTAGTTGGAATCTTTTTTTATTTTAATATGTATCATTTCTTTGGTACAAATCTTGATTATAAATCATATTTCCATGGGAATGTAGAAGAAGGACAAAAAAGAGTAATAAGTACGGGATATTGGTGTACCGTTTAACATTACAAGGAATGCTTGTAAATACAAGAGTAGCTATTGGATTGATCTAGACTGTAAGATTTGGAGAGTGAACAATCTAGGGTCGTGTGATGTCTATCAAATTATAATAATGATTATGTCATTCATTTCCCCTTTCTCAATCTTACAGCTTGTGCTTTGAGTAGCCATATCAAGTTAGCCGTTGAAAATCCCATAAGGACTTGATTGGGGCTCTCAAGATTTTTATTTTCAAAAATAATTCCAAAACATTTTTATTTTAAAGCATACAAGCACACACACAAAAAAAATAAATGAATAAAGGTTTCCGCAAAGAAATATTATAGTAGGAAAATAGAGTTTTTTGTTCCTTTAATATTAACACAAGATTAGGTACGAGATAGAAATTTTTTATTTTAATTTCTTCGCTCTATCAATTCGGCTTGCTTATGCACGTTAAAGCCCATTATACCACATTGATGGTTTGCAAATAAACAATAGAGAAGGGAGATTGAAATTTAAATCACATGGTGTGAATAGCGGAAGCGAATTAGTATTGTATGGTAATGTCCTAATGGCTAGAACGGCAACATGGCACAGATTTGTTCTTCAATATCTGTAGAAAACTATTTGCTTTTCTATTCTTTTATCCATCGTCATACTTTAGGAATCAGGGAAACACAACTTAGATCATGGGCACCCATGTTTACGTACAGCCAGACATTTCCAACCACAAAATTACCACCCTGCGCATCCATTTGCCAAAAATGGAAAATGAGTGCTCTCGACTTTCAGTCTCTCTATTAATATAAACCAAGGCAAATTTTATGCAAAAGGAGGAATGAGTTTGTAATAAGGGGAAATGTTAATATTTATTTCATACAATCACCCAAACTAGGAGATAAACAAGCAGCTCAGCTGCCTTACAATTATATGTTAGCACATTGATAATGAGAGACTTTCAAGCTTGTCTACCACTAATGTGGAATTGCGGGATCTAGACATGTCTATTGATCTTCTTCGCCTCTGAGCACTTTCACTTCACCTCACCCTGAAAAAGTAACAAATTCCGAATGTTAGTCATACAAGAATCAGTTAACGATTATGAAATTCTCATATCTAAGTGTTTGAGATTCACGGTAGGAATAGAAAGGATTTGAAAATTCACGGGGTTATATAGATGATGAAAATATACCTAGAGCAGTCAATCGAAGGGCTGATCTTGTAGGGAAGGTGGACACCACATTTTCCGGGAAGTGCTGAAGCATTGCCTCCCTTGATGCCGGGAGTGGCTCTGTAGGCATTCTTGAGACAACGATAAGCTACCCGATGGTCAGGAGTGGTTCTTGCAGCGGAGTTGAGTGCTCTCACGGAATCGCAACAAGCCCAAGAAACCTTTCCTCCATATCGCAGAAAGGTGAGGCAAGAAGCCAATCAAGAGACCACTTGCCCACAAGTGAGGGCATTTGCAGCATTTGGTATTGCCACAACCATACAGACCAGAACAAGGCACACAACCTTCAAGACACTAGAATTGGCCATAGTTACACGTACTTGCAAGCTCCTTGATGCTCTCTTGTCTCTTTCTTTTCTCCTTGTGTTTTGCTAGATCAATGCAATGACATACTCCTCTCTACGAGCTTATTTATAAGAGAAGGGCGTAAGAGACTTCTTAGGTGGTTCTGGTCTCCTTGTCTGGCTTGGTAGATTGTTGGTGGTTGAGATTTCAACGGTTTTCGATGTGTTTGTTGTTTTGCTTGCGTGATTCTCTCTAAAATGGAAAGCCTAAATATTTTTTCTAACAAACCTTGTTTTGGTTGGTTTTGAATTAGAATCCTAATTTGAATGAAGAATCTGGAAGGCTAACGGGACCAATTTTTAGATGCATGGTTCACCTATTCAATCGATTTGAGTTTGGTTTTGTTTTAGTTTTTTTAACCAACCAGTATTTACCTATCTATAAACTTCAATCATTTAGTGATGATCATCCATCTAGTTTTTGCACCCACTACATAAAGCATTTATAGACGAGTGTGTGGAAAGACCGATCAACCCCTAGTGCAACCGAAAAGCCTTGCAACTCAATATCTTTATTGCACTCCCACCCGTCTCCTTCTTCGTGCATGAGCAATGCTGGAGATTGGTATTCTTTTTTATTTTAATATGTATCATTTCTTTTGTGCAAATCTTTTTTATAAATCATGTTTCCATGGGAATGTAAAACAAGGACAAAAAAGAGTAATATGTACGGGATATTGGTGTACACCGTTGAACATTACCATGAATGCGTGTAAATACAAGAGTAGCTATTGTATTGATCTAGACTGTAACATTTGAAGAGTGAACAATCTAGGTCTTGTTATCTCTATCAAATTATCATAATGAATATATCATTCATTTCCCCTTTGTCAATCTTATAGCTTGTGCTCTAAGTAACCATATCAAGTTAGCCGTTGAAAATCCCATAATTAATTGATCGGGGCTCTCAAGATATTTATTTTCAATTATCTTTAGTCATTTATAGTTTTAACTTATCCTAGATTGGGGGGGGGGTGGGAGGAAAATGGAGTCTTTCATATAACACCTAGGAGTTGTTCATTTCAATGCTCAGGAACCATTCATGCCACAACAGTGAAACCCTCAATAGCAAGAGCTTCTATTGTATGTCTTCTACCTATTGTTAATGAGATGGTAGCTAATGTTTCATAAAGACCCTAGTTCGGAACAGTTATCGCTTTAATTGTTTAGCAAGTTTGTTGCTTGATACTTGCAAATGACAAAATAGAACCCAACCAAGTGTATCCTTTTTAATTTTATGCTCTTATTTTTGGAAAGTGAAGTTTTTTCTATTTCCTTAAAATTCAAAGCCCCTTTCAAAGAGTTTGATATAATCCTTCAATGTTATTTTGTTCATTATTAATTTACTTATTTGGAACATGCTTCCTTTGTTTATTAAACTTATTCTTATTTCATAAATGTTCAAGAAATGCTTATGGAACGCATTTATTATACACTAAAAATAAATAAATATTGTAGTAGAACTTTCATGAAACACACTAGTAATCCCCCCCCCCCCCCCAAAAAAAAAGGATTAAATAAATTTCAAAAAATAAATAAATAAAGCACTTGTCCATAATTTATACAATTAGTAGCGTCTTTGAAAAACTGATTGTCAAGGCCATCGTCAGGTTGGACTCAGTGAACCTACAAGTCAAGCCCTTGAACCGAGACTTGCAAGTACAATGTAATCTTATCTGCCTTCTTGTTTGGCCCAAATTTTGCATCTTGAATCCTCCTCAAATTGTTGGGGTCTTTTGACACAAGATTGAGTACGAGATAGAAATTTTGTATTTTTATTTTCTTCGCTCTGTCAATTCAGCTTGCTTATGCACGTTACAGCCCATTATACCACATTGATGGTTTGCAAATAAACAACAGAGAAGGGAGATTCAAAATTAAATCACACTAGGGGAAAATGGCAACATGGCACAAATTTGTTCTTCGATATCCGTAGAAAACTATTTGCTTTTCTATTCTTTTATCCATCTTATGCGTCCAAAATCTGCTCAGCCCTTAGATCTACTTAGAATGACCTGCAATACAAAGCGTCAGATGTGGCCCAAGTGCTGGGGTCGGGAGTCCACCTCCGAATGCTAAGTCAGTTGATGAACTTAATCACAAATGGCTTTGCTAGAAGCACAGAGCTAAGGAATGAATAACTGGAATACGATTCAGATAATAAGCCTCTAAGTGTTTACGTCCAAATGTTTGTGTCCTCTACCTTGTAGGCAGGTGATGTTTATATAGAGTGTACCTTCGAATCTTCTTCGTTGGATGCACTTGAGCCTTCTTTGAATAGTCATTGGATCCTAACAGTTAGATCTGTTGAGCGATAGACTTCTACTAGTCTGAACTAGTAGAGGACTCCTAGGATAACCCGACTGTTATCTGATGGTTATCCCTTTAGTAGCGATAAGTGACAGCCGCCAAGTTGTGTCTGCCATCATTAGGTTAATTAACCTAATTCATAAGTATCGGATTTGGGCGTGCTTGTGGCTGAATTTGTTTTCTTCCTCAGCAAGCTATCTCTTGGACCCGGCTCGCTCGGAAGCGAGTCGATTCCTTTCGTCCTGACCGGGGTCAAGGGTCGAACCAAGAATGAACCAAGTTCAATCATATTTTCTCCATATCACGAGCCCCCCCAGACCAAGCGTTCGGTTGATCCCAAGGGCTTGGTTTTTAATTGGGTTCTTCGTCAAGTAATAGTCTTTGCATAACCCACTAAATGTCATTTCACATTTAATGCGGTTGTCACTTTTTTCTCAAGCGTTGTGAGGGCAATGCCTTGTGTCCTTTTGCAGTCGAACTATCTTGGCTCACGTAACCCAAACGATGGTTTCTGAACGCCTTTTTTGGATTCGTGAGTTCAAACTTTCGAATCGTTTTCGAATCTCGATCGTCAATGCTGAATTAATCTTGATCGTTCACGTGCTCGAACACTCGTGCGGGTGCTTAAAAGCGGTTCGTTGTCTTCGTAGGTTTCATTCTTCTTGTCTGGAATTTTGAAACCTTGTCGTCTCCTTCGCGCCTTCTCGTTCTCGAGCTTTTTGCCCCAATGAATCAGTAAGTTTACTGACCCCTTTGCAAAGTTAACTTTCTATCTCTAGGTTTTTCTTTCCTTTTTTGTACCATAGTGATACTTCAGTAATGGAGGACAGTAGGGTTTCTTCTGAAGTTTCCCTTGTGCCCAGCGCCAGTAAAAGCGATAGTGGTAATGAGGCCTTTTTTTCCCTCCCTTCTGAGCAGTTAGATAGTGATAATAAAACCCTAATTGCTCTCTGGCGTGACTTCGCAGAAGTTAACTAGAAGAGATTAGGAGAAAAAACTGAGACTTCTTCTACCCTTACTGAGTCTGGACCATCCATCACCCTTAAGGTGACCACCGAGTCTTCTAGGTAGTCAAAACAAACTTCCAAATCTGGAGGTGGACTTGATTCTTACCATCTTAGGGCTCCCAAATCTGATGAGAGAGTTGATTCGACCCTTCTGGGCAAATTTTCCCTATATATAGATGCATCGGAAAGCGGAGTTCGCTTTCCTTTCTTCAATCCCTTGTTTGCAGCCATCTTGAATCACTGGGACATTTGTCCTGGAATATTAATGTTCCTTCCCAATAGCTGGCGTCTCATCATCGGCTTCTTGGGCTTATGCTTTGAACTTGGCATAACGCCTTCTCTTGATCTTTTTGTGCATTTTCATCTTCTTGCTATCTCCCATCCTCCTGGTTGGGTTGTGCTTTCTAAGAAAAATAAGGTTGAGTTTAACTGGAGGGGTAGCATTCTTGCTAAAGGAAATTGCCCTTCCAATCACAAAGGATGGCGTAAGCAATATTTTTTCTGTCGAGCGCCTCAATCAGATCTTAACTTCCCGATCGTCTGGAAGCAGTATACTTCATACTCTAAAGGTAATCGGGTACTTCCCTTATCCAAGGAAGACAAGACGACCGTCAAGAAGATCAAATCAATTCCATGGTATTAAGAAATACATGGGTATGAGATGGAATACGACTCCATCCTTCAGTACTGGGGACTGGCTCCTCGTGAGCTTCTTAACCACCAACTTTTAATTTCCTGAGAATGATATGCCTTTTTGCAATCATGACTCTTGTCCTTCTTTGCTTTGCAGTGCCACCAAGAATGAAACCCCAAAAATCTTCGGGCAAAGGCTGCCAGGGCCGTTGTGACAGCTGAGCAACGGTCTCCTCGAGCCTTGTCTGAAGAACAAGTAGCCTCTGTTCCCTCTCCGATTGTTCCTACAAGGGTATTAGGAACTTGAAGCCAGTGGTTGAGGCTTCGGGAAGAGGGAAAAAACCAATGGTGGAAGAGGCAGATATCCCTTCTGCCGCTCGAACCAAAAGGAAGCACGATTCAGTTGATGCTTCCGCCCCGAAGAAATCCAAAAAGAATAAAGATTCTGAGGAAATCTTTATGCCTCAGTGGACACTGACGCAGACTGACAGGGCAACACAGGACCCTGAGAAGGCTGTAGAATGGAGCTCTCTCGGTCTTCTGCCTGCTGATCGTCAGTCCTTTGAAGCCCTGGAAGATGACGTTCTTGTCTGTTAGTCCACCAGGTATCATCTTCCCCGATCTTTCATCAATTGCTTTACCTAATTTCTTATGAGTTTTTCTGATAACCTCCTCATCTTTTAGGAATGTTGTGTTGAGCTTTTATCAACACATGGAGGCATTGAGCCGAGTTGGTCGCAATGGCTCCTTACTGCAGACCTGTGAAGAGAATTTGGCGAAGGCCAATTCTGAAATAGATCGGCTGAAGAAAGCAACCAAAGAGCTGAAGGTGAAGCACGATGAGGAGATGACTTCCTTGAAGAAGGATCTTGACTCTTCAATTGCCCGTGCTATTGCTGCCGAACGCGAGGCTAAGAAACAGAAAAACACTGCTAAGGCATTCGGTGATAGTCTTGAGCTTAAAGCCATAGAGAATGAACGTATACTGAAGATGGCAGTTCCTAGTAAGCCCGAACATATTAAACCAGAGCTTCGGAGGGATTGCATTCGGAAATACCTGAACAACGTTCCCTTCTCTAAGTAGTTGGGCGACTTCAACCTTTGAGCTTATCGCGTGGAGCAGAATGATGTTTGGGAAAAGATCCTCAAATCTAACCCTTCCTTCGACACAACTCCCTTTCGAGAAGTGTGTTGCAAAGAGATCTTTGGGAAGCTTAAGTTGCCCTTCCCCGACTGGGCTTTGGGAAAGGACGATCCTATTCTAGCTGACCCAAATTATGAGGAATATCTTGCTGATTCGCCGCCCCTTCCCAAAGAAACTTCAGAGCCTGCTGCGGATGAGGATCCTAAGAAAGACTCCTCTGTCGATAATGAAGAAGAATCATAGGGAGTCACTTTTTTCTTTTTTTGACCGAACGAAGATTGTATCCCAACTCTTGTAATCTCATGTGTATGTTTGATGTAAAGGTTGGCCCCTTCTTGTCGTTTAAAGAAATAAGGAATTAACTTCATCTTGAACTTTGCCAATCACTTGAGTCGTTGTTGCAATAGGTCTTAGTCGTTCAGAACAATGCCTTTACTTAGAGATTTCCGTAAAAATTCAATAAGTCTGAGAAGGAACTCACTCGGTTGTTAAACCGATGCCTTTACTAAAAGATTTCCGGAGAAATTCAATAAGTCTGAGAAGGAACTCACTTGGTTGCTAAATCGATGCCTTTATTGAAGATTTCCGGAGAAATTCAATAAATCAAAGAAGGAACTCACTCGGGTTTTAAACCGATGCCTTTACTTAGAGACATTTCATAAAAATTCAATAAGTCTAATAAGGAACTTATTCGGGTGTTAAACCGATGCCTTGTTGAAAGAACTCACTCGGGTTTTAAACCGATGCCTTGACTTAAGAAATTCTGAAAAAATTCAATAAGTATGAGAAGGAACTCACTCGGATTTTCATCCGATGCCTCGTGGTTGGATCTATTCTTGGGTGTGTTGTATGATGCCCCCAATCAAAAGATAGTTGTTGAAAACAATTAATTGTATTGATTGAGTTGAAATTTGTTACATCATTATCGTCAAGGATAATATTTTTTCAGATGCCAGGCATTCCACGAACGATCCAACTCTTTCAGGGTTGTCATATTCTTCAGCTTGTAAGCTCCCGAACCGACTGGTTTTATAACCATATATGGTCCTTCCCAGGAAAGGTCCAATTTTCTTTGATGGCGTGGATCTGAAGCTAAGGTATTTCTCAATACCAAGTCTCCTGCTAAGTACCGATGATTCTTCACTCGGGTATAATGTGATGCTATTCTTCGTTGATAATGCCTTGAGTTCATGCTATAGCTTTTGTACGAACTTCATCCAACAAATCAAGGCTATCAAGCAGTCCTTGCTCGTTCGCTTTTTCTTCGAACTCTCTGTCCCGCAATGTTCCAGCCATTACTTCCACAGGTGCTAATGCTTCGGAACCATAAGCCAACTTGAAAGGAGTTTCTCCTGTGGGTGTTCAAACCGTAGTTCGGTAGGCCCCCAGTATATTATGCAATTCTTTGACCCATAAGGCCTTATCAGCCTCAAGTCTTCTCTTTATTCCGTCAAGTAGCGTTCGGTTTGTAACCTCTACTTGTCCGTTGCTCTGGGGGTAAGCCACTGATGACATACGATGCTCTATCATGTAAGTTCCACAAAATTGCTCGAATTATGGACAGTCAATTGGGTGCCATGGTAAGTAACGATTATCTTCGGCATCCCAAAGCGATATATGACTGACTCAAGCACAAACTTCTCCACTTTTCTTTCAGTGATTGTTGCCAAGGTGCTGGCCTCAACCCATTTAGTGAAGTAGTCAATTGCTACTATCAAATATTCTCTTCCGCCTGACGCCTTGGTGAATTTTTCCATGATATCAATTCCCCACATCGCAAAAGGGATAGGATCTAGAATTGAAGTCATGATTTCCGTTGGGCGCTTGGATACTGTAGCATAGATTTGACAATTGCTACACCGGCGAACATATTCCATAGCAGCTTGTTGGATTTTAGGCCAATATAACCCAAGTCTCAGAATTTTGTGTGCCAGGGCTCGACCACCCATGTGAGCACCACTAACTCCTTCATGTACCTCGGCTAGAGCTGACTCCGCTCCTTCGGGACCTAAACATCTTAGAAGGGGTCCAGAATAAGATCGTCTGTATAACCTTCCGTTTTGCATAATGAATCTCGCTGATCGTACTTTGACTAATCTTCGCCTCTTTTGGATCCTCTGGTAGTTTATCATCTCTCAGATATTCAACTATTGGATCCATCTAGCAACGCTCCGCTTCAATATAAGAAATTTCCTTCTCATGATAACTTGGAACTATTATCTCTTCTATGTAAACCAAAGGGTCTAAATTTTTTTCTTCGGCATTGGCTAATTGGGATAGCTCATCTGCCACTGTGTTTTCTGTCCTTGGAAATTTACATACTTTCAAATTCCTGAATTCTTTTTGAAATGCTTGCACAATCTCTTGATATTTCTGCAAGCGAGGTTCTTTAATGCCATATTCTCCTTGAACTTGATTGACAATAAGTTGAGAGTCGCTATAAATAGTTACCCCTGCTATTGCCAATGCTTTTGACAATCTAAGTCTAGCTATCAGGGCTTCATATTCTGCTTCATTATTGCTAGCATCGAATGCAAATCTCAGTGCATATCGAATGATAAATCCTGCTGGACTCTTCAGGAGAATTCCACCCCCTGCTTCGTCTTTATTACTCGAACCATCCACATAAACTTCCCAAATGGTTGGGATAGTGGGTTCTTCGACAATGTTCTCCATTGGTGGAGTAGTTTCTACTACAAAGTCAACTAATGCATGAGCTTTGATTGCCGTTCTAGGCTTAAAGCTTACTTGGAACTCATTGAGTTCAATCGACCAGGCTACCATTCTTCCAGACAAATCAGGTTTACGAAGAACTTTACTAAGGGGGAAAGTTGTAAATACGTCTATTGAGTGAGCCTGAAAGTATGGCCGTAGCTTTTTAGCTGCTGTCATGAGAGCTAGAGCATGCTTCTCGATCTGAGAATATCGTGTCTCCGCATCAAGTAAGACGTGGCTGACATAATAAATTCGCCATTGCTTCTTATCCTTTTCCCGAACGAGTAGCGCACTGACTGCCGAAGCGGATGCTGCTAAATATAATTGTAAGACTTCTCCCTTTTCGGGTCGGGATAGAAGCAGTGGCCTTCCCAGTGTTTCCTTTAATTCTTCAAAAGCTTTCTGACATTTTTCAGTCCAATTCGCTTCCTTGCTGCCCCTCAAATTTTTGAGTGCTTTGGAAAAATGTAAACACTTTTCTCCAGATTGTGAGATGAAACGGTTTAGAGCGGCTATCCTCCTCGTCAAGCACTGCACATCCCGAATAGTTTTGGGGGCTTCCATATCAATTAAATCTTGTATTTTGGCTGGATTAGCCTCAATACCCTTTTGTGATACCATGAAGCCCAAGAATTTGCCTGAAGACACTTCGAAGGCACATTTTTCCGTATTCAGCTTCATTTGATACTTTCCAGTACTGAGAATACTTCTGTTAAATTTGCGATATGTTTTGCCCTTGCAATGCTTTTTACTAGCATATCGTCAACATAAGCTTCGACATTTTTGCCGATCAAGTCCTTGAATATTTTGTTGAGGGCCCTTTCATATGTTGTTCCTGCATTTTTTAGGCCAAACGACATGACTTTATAATAAAAGCTTTCACGATCAGTCATGAAAGCCGTAAACTTTTCATTCTCCTTATTCATGAGGATCTTATTATACCCTGAGTACGCATCCATGAAACTCAAAGTTTCATATCCTGCAGTTGCATCTATCAAGAGGTCAATCATGGGCAACGGGTAACAATCTTGTAACAATCTTTAGGACAAGCTTTGTTGAGGTCTGTGTAATCGGTACACATCCTCCACTTCCTATTCGCCTTTTTGACCATCACCACGTTGGCCACCCAGATTGGGCATTCGATTGGCTCAATGAAACCAGAACTCTTCAGTTTTTCAACTTCGCCCCGAACGGCTTCGTATTTTTCTATGGAGAAATTTCTTCTTTTTTGGATAACTGGTTTCACCTTTGGATCTATCCAGAGTTTATGCTCTGCAACATTCCGATCAATTCCTGGCATGTCATCGACAAACCATGCGAACACATCACTATTTTGTTGAAGAAAAGACTTCAACTCTCCTTTGAACTCTTCCAGCTACTCAGATCCGATATAAGTAATCCTCTCTTCATTATCGGGATACAACTGGATTTGCTCCAGCTTTTCTACCGGCTCGGGCCTCTGCATTTTTGCTTCTTTCCGATCATCTCGTACTTCGATTGGTAGGGCAGTCACCTTTCTTGGGCCCTCCTTGTCTTTCAAATAGGTAACATAACACTGTCGAGAAATCCTTTGGTCAGATGAAACTTGACCAATTCCCATATTTGTTGGGAATTTTATCTTCAAGAGCTTCATAGAAACGATAGCACATAGCTTTGACAAGGATGGCCACCCGAGGATAACGTTGTAGGCTGGGAGTTCCTGAACTACCAAAAAATTTACTCGAACGGTAGCCTCCTTGGGAAAACTTCCAATCGACAGGTCCAACTGGACAGATCCTTCTGCAATTGCAGACAATCTTGCAAAGCCATATAAATGTGTGGATGATGGCTCCATCAAGTCTTCATCCACCTCTAGCTTTTGGTACACCTCATAAGATATTAGGTCTGTAGCAGACCCGGTGTCAACTAACACGCTATGTACTTCTCGGCGCGCAATCTCTACCATGATGACTATGGCATCATCATGAGGTAAACAAACGCCGCTTTCATCTTCTTCGCCAAAGGTGATTGAATCTTCACCATTTGGCCTCTTACGCTTCTGCGTTTCTCCGGTTCCAACAAATTTAGATTTTGCTTTCAACCTCCGGAGTGATTCAGGTTCGGGACCTCCAAAAATTGTAAGGATTGGTGACCGAGTAGCATCAATCACCTCCTTACCCTTTTTAGACTTAGAAACCTCCTTCGGTTGGTCTGGGCTAACCGAACGGTCCCTCTTTGGTGCTGCATCACACGGTTCCTCTCGTCTTCTACTAACGAAATTGGACAAATGTCCCTGAGATATTAATCTTTCAATATTTGCCTTTAAATGCCGACAATCATTGGTATAATGACCATAATCCTTATGGAAACGGCAATATCTTTCTCGATCCTGCTCTCCAGGTTTTGAAGGAAGCTTTGGAGGCCACTTCAAGATATTTCGCTTTTTAATGATATTCAAAATATCAGCCCGAGGAGTATTTAATGGAGTATACTCACTTTTACCGGGAGATCTCTGCCGCCAGGCCTGAGACTTTCCAACTCGATCACGAACATTCTAGCTTTGGCTTCTGCTTGTTTTCAGGAGCCTTTTGTTATTTGGTGGAGGCTTTATTGTCCCCCTCGGCGTGCAACTAAGATTTCCCTGACTTCCGCCTGCTTTTGGCATCTCTGTACAACCTCAACATAAGTTGTAGGCATATCTTGAAATAATAACTCCAAGAGTCTTCGGTTAGTGAGTCCAGTGAACAAAGCAATTTTAGCTACTTGCTCATCTAGATTCTCTATCTCCATTGTAAATCTGTTGAATCTTTTTAGATATTCTCGGATCGATTCGCTCTTCCCTTGTCTAATAGTAAACAAGGTTTCCTCGATCTTCTTGATCTGGATTCCACTCTGGAATAATCCTATGAATTTGTGTGCCAACTGATCGAAATTTACGATCCTTCCTGATGCGAGGTTTGAAAACCATTTCTGTGCCGCTCCAATTAAAGACAAACCAAAACCCTGCAGAGAATTTCGTCAGAATTACCTGCAACTGCCATAGTCTGTTGATAATAACCAATGTGGGCCGTAGGATCCCCGGAGCCATCGAATGTGGAAAAAGTTGGCAGACGGAAATTGTGAGGAAACTGGTATCCCGCAATTCGCTCAACAAATGGAGTCTTTCGAATAACTGAATAGATATCATCAGTTATTCTTCATTTAGCCAATTGTCCAAGCTTTTGATTAATATTGGCCGATTCCTCACCAATATGTGTCGAATGATCTCCAGCGACACGATCACGACCTCAAGGAAAACAATCATCCCGAGCAGCACGATCATCACGAACATCTCGGTCATCATGAATAGCTCGTCTAAGAATTCGCGAGTGAGTTCTCACTCCTATAACCAACCTCGTATTCGAATCGGTAGTACTTCCTTGCGGTCTGTCAAACCGATTGTCTCGCCTAGGGAGATCATCAGTTCTCCTAGGCACTCGGTCACCTTCAAGAAAGTTCTGACCGACATTCTGATTTTCGATCAATCTTTGATCTTGTGGTAATACACGCCTCCCTGCATCGTAATGATCAGGCTCTTATGGTATTACCACTCATCTGGTTAGCACGCGGAGTGCTTGGCTTACTTCCAACATTTGGAGTTTTAACTGGTTCAATTGATTCTGGAGTGTATCCGGAGGATTGCTTCCTCCTTGACTACCATCTACTTCGAGGGGTGGGAGACTTCCCTGAGGAATATCTGAATTGTTTACTCCAGGAATTTGGAGTCCAGTATCGCGTTGCGCAGCGGCTGCTGTGGCCCGCTGATGATCTAGTCACCATAGCTTTCTGAAATGTTTCCCACGACGGCTCCCAAATGATGCATCCAAAATCTACTCAGCCCTTAGATATACTTGAATTATCTGCAATACAAAGCGTCAGATGTGGCCCGACCGTTGGGGTCAGGAGTCCACCTCCGAAGGCTAAGTCAGTTGATGAACTTAATCACAAACGGCTCTACTAGAAGCACAGAGCTAAGGAATGAATAACTGGAATACGATTCAGATAATAAGCCTCTGAGTGTTTACTACCAAATGTATGTGTCCTCTACCTTGTAGGTAGGTGATGTTTATATAGACTGTACCTTCGAATCTTCTTTGTTGGATGCACTTGAGCCTTCTTCGAATAGTCGTTGTTTCCTGAGAGTTAGATCCGTTGAGCGATAGACTTCTTCTACTTTGAACTAGTAGAGGACTCATAGGATAACCCATTTACACTCACCCAAACTGGAGATAATCCGATGGTTATCCCTCAATTTAGACCATTGATAATGAGAGACGAAACTTGTCTACCACTAATGTGGAATTGCCGGATGTAGACATGCCAAGTTTTGTCTTGCCATCGATTAGGTTAATTAACCTAATCCATAAGTATCGGATTAAGGCGTGCTTGTGGCTGAATTCGATTTTCTACCTCAGCAAGCCTCCCTCGATGCTGGGAATGGCTCTGTAGACATTCTTAAGACAGCGACAAGCTGCCTGACGGTCAGACGTGGTTCTTGCAGCGGAGTTGAGTGCTCTCACGGAATCGCAACAAGCCCAAGACAGCTTTGCTCCATTGCGCAGAAAGGTGAGGTAGGAAGCCAATAAAGAGACAACTTGCCCACAAGTGAAGGCATTTGCAGCATTTGGTGCTGCCACAACCATGCATATCAGAACAAGTCACACAACCTTCATGACACTAGAATTGGCCATAGTTACATGTACTTCCAAGCTCCTTGATGCTCTCTTGTCTCTTTCTTTTCTCCTAGTGTTTTGCTAGATCAATGCAATGACATAATAATTAGTACGGGATATTGGTGTATCGTTTAACATTACAAGGAATGCTTGTAAATACAAGAGTAGCTATTGGATTGATCTAGACTGTAAGATTTGGAGAGTGAACAATCTAGGGTCGTGTGATGTCTATCAAATTATAATATTGATTATGTCATTCATTTCCCCTTTCTCAATCTTACAGCTTGTGCTCTGAGTAGCCATATCAAGTTAGCCGTTGAAAATCCCATAAGGACTTGATCGGGGCTCACAAGATTTTTATTTTCAAAAATAATTCCAAAACATTTTTATTTTAAAGCATACAAACACACGCACAAAAAAAAATAAATGAAAAAAGGTTTCCCACAAAGATATATTATAGTAGGAAAATAGAGTTTTTTGTTCCTTCAATATTAACACAAGATTAGATACGAGATAGAGATTTTGTATTTTAATTTCTTCGTTCTATCAGTTCGGCTTGCTTATGCACGTTAAAGCCCAATATACCACATTGATGGTTTGCAAATAAATAACAGAGAAGGGAGATTCAAATTTAAATCACATGGTGTGATTAGCGGAAGCGAATTAGTATTGTATGGTAATGTCCTAATGGCCAAAACGGCAACATGGCAAAGATTTGTTCTTCGATATCTGTAGAAAACTATTTGCTTTTCTATTCTTTTATCCATCGTCATACTTTAGGAATCAGGGAAACGCAACTTAGATCATGGGCACCCATGTTTACGTACAACAAGACATTTCCAACCACAAAATTACCACCCTGCGCATCCATTTGCCAAAAATGGAAAATGAGTGCTGTTGACTTTCAGTCTCTCTATAAATATAAACCAAGGCAAATTTTATGCAGAAGGAGGAATGAGTTTGTAATAAAGGGAAATGTTAATATTTATTTCATACAATCACCCAAACTAGGAGATAAACAAGCAGCTCAGCTGCCTTACAATTATATGTTAGCACATCGATAATGAGAGACTTTCAAACTTGTCTACCACTAATGTGGAATTGCCGGATCTAGACATGTCTATTGATCTTCTTCGCCTCCGAGCACTTTCACTTCACCTCACCCTGAAAAAGTAACAAATTCCGAATGTTAGTCATACAAGAATCATTTAACGATTAAAAAATTCTCATATCTAAGTGTTTGAGATTCACGGTAAGAATAGAAAGAATTTGAAAATTCACGGGGTTATCTAGATGATGAAAATATACTTGGAGCAGTCAATGGAAGGGATGATCTTGTAGGGAAGATGGACACCACATTTTCCGGGAAGTGCTGAAGCATTGCCTCCCTTGATGCCGGGAGTGGCTCTGTAGGTATTCTTGAGACAGTGACAAGCTACCCGACGGTCAGGAGTGGTTCTTGCAGCGGAGTTGAGTGCTCTCACGGAATCGCAACAAGCCCAAGAAACCTTTCCTCCATTGCGCTGAAAGGTGAGGCAAGAAGCCAATCGAGAGACCACTTGCCCACAAGTGAGGGCATTTGCAGCATTTGGTATTGCCACAACCATACAGACCAGAACAAGGCACACAAACTTTTGGACACTAGAATTGGCCATAGTTACACGTACTTGCAAGCTCCTTGATGCTCTCTTGTCTCTTTCTTTCTCCTAGTGTTTTGCTAGATCAATGCAATGACATACTCCTTTCTACGAGCTTATTTATAAGAGAAGGGCGTAACAGACTTCTTAGGTGGATCTGGTCTCCTTGTCTGGCTTGGTAGATTGTTGGTGGTTGAGATTTCAATGGTTTTCGATGTGTTTGTTGTTTTGCTTGTGTGATTCTCTCTAAAATGGAAAGCCTAAATATTTTTTCTAACAAACCTTCTTTTGGTTGGTTTTGAATTAGAATCCTAATTTGAATGAAGAATCTGGAAGGCTAACGGGACCAATTTTTAGATGCATGGTTCACCTACTCAATCGATTTGAGTTTGGTTTTGTTTTAGTTTTTTTAACCAACCAGTATTTATATATCTATATACTTCAATCATTTAGTGTTGATCATCCATCTGGTTCTTGCACCCACTACATGAAGCATTTATAGATGAGTGTGTGGAAAGACCGATCAACCACTAGTGCACCTGAAAAGCCTTGCAACTCAAGATCTTTATTGCACTCCTACCCGTCTTCGTCTTCGTGCATGAGAAATGCAAGAGATTGGTATTCTTTTTTATTTTAATATGCATCATTTCTTTTGTGCAAATCTTTTTTCTAAATCATGTTTCCATGGGAATGTAAAACAAGGACAAAAAAGAGTAATATGTACGGGATATTGGTGTACACCGTTGAACATTACCATGAATGCATGTAAATACAAGAGTAGCTATTGTATTGATCTAGACTGTAAGATTTGAAGAGTGAACAATATAGGTCTTGTTATTTCTATCAAATTATCATAATGAATATATCATTCATTTCCCCTTTCTCAATCTTACAGCTTGTGCTCTAAGTAACCATATCAAGTTAACCATTGAACCAACTAGTATTTACATATGTGTAAACTTCATTCATCTAGTGATGATCATCTGTCTGGTTCTTGCACCCAGTACATGAAGCATTTATAGACGAGTGTGTGGAAAGACCAATCAACTCCTAGTGAAACCGAAAAGCCTTACAACTCAATATCTTTATTGCACTCCAATCCATGTCTGTCTTTCAGCATGAGCCATGTGGTTAGTTGGAATTCTTTTTTATTTTAATATGTATCATTTCTTTGGTACAAATCTTGATTATAAATTATATTTCCAAGGGAATGTAGAAGAAGGACAAAAAAGAGTAATAAGTACGGGATATTGGTGTACCGTTTAACATTACAAGGAATGCTTGTGAATACAAGAGTAGCTATTGGATTGATCTTGACTGTAAGATTTGGAGAGTGAAAAATCTAGGGTCGTGTGATGTCTATCAAATTATAATAATGATTATTTCATTCATTTCCCCTTTCTAAATCCTACAGCTTGTGCTCTGAGTAGCCATATCAAGTTAGCCGGTGAAAATCCCATAAGGACTTGATGGGGGCTCTGAAGATTTTTATTTTCAAAAATAATTCCAAAACATTTTTATTTTAAAGCATACAAACACACGCACAAAAAAAATAAATGAATAAAGGTTTCCCACAAAGAAATATTATAGTAGGAAAATAGAGTTTTTTGTTCCTTTATTATTAACACAAGATTAGGTACGAGATAGAAATTTTGTATTTTAATTTCTTCGCTCTATCAGTAAGGCTTACTTATGCACGTTAAAGCCCATTATACCACATTGATGGTTTGCAAAAAAAACAACAGAGAAGGGAGATTCAAATTTAAATCCCATGGTGTGACTAGCGGAAGCGAATTAGTATTGTATGGTAATGTCCTAATGGCCAAAACGGCAACATGGCACAGATTTGTTCTTCGATATCTGTAGAAACTATTTGCTTTTCTATTCTTTTATCCATAGTCAAACTTTAGGAATATGGGAAACGCAATTTAGATCATGGGCACCCATGTTTACGTACAACCAGACATTTCCAACCGCAAAATTACCACCCTGCGCATCCATTTGCCAAAATGGAAAATGAGTGTTGTAGACATTCAGTCTCTCTTTTAATATAAACCAAGGCAAAATTTATGCAGAAGGAGGAATGAGTTTGTAATAAGGGGAAATGTTAATATTTATTTCATACAATCACCCAAACTAGGAGATAAACAAGCAGCTCAACTGCCTTACAATTATATGTTAGCACATCGATAATGAGAGACTTTCAAACTTGTCTACCACTAATGTGGAATTGCCGGATCTAGACATGTCTATTGATCTTCTTCGCCTCCGAGCACTTTCACTTCACCTCACCCTGAAAAAGTAACAAATTCTGAATGTTAGTCATACAAGAATCATTTAACGATTATAAAATTCTCATATCTAAGTGTTTGAGATTCACGGTAGGAATAGAAAGAATTTGAAAATTCACGGGGTTATCTAGATGATGAAAATATACTTGGAGCAGTCAATGGAAGGGCTGATCTTGTAGGGAAGGTGGACACCACATTTTCCGGGAAGTGCTGAAGCATTGCCTCCCTTGATGCCGGGAGTGGCTCTGTAGGCATTCTTGAGACAGCGACAAGCTACCCGATGGTCAGGAGTGGTTCTTGCAGCGGAGTTGAGTGCTCTCACGGAATCGCAACAAGCCCAAGAAACCTTTCCTCCATTGCGCAGAAAGGTGAAGCAAGAAGCCAATCGAGAGACCACTTGCCCACAAGTGAGGGCATTTGCAACATTTGGTATTGCCACAACCATACACACCAGAACAAGGCACACAACCTTCAGGACACTAGAATTGGCCATAGTTACACGTACTTGCAAGCTCGTTGATGCTCTCTTGTCTCTTTTTTTCACCTAGTGTTTTGCTAGATTAATGCAATGACATACTCCTCTCTACGAGCTTATTTATAAGAGAAGGGTGTAACAGACTTCTTAGGTGGTTCTGGTCTCCTTGTCTAGCTTGGTAGATTGTTGGTGGTTGAGATTTCAATGGTTTTCGATGTGTTTGTTGTTTTGCTTGTGTGATTCTCTCCAGAATGGAAAGCCTAAATATTTTTTCTAACAAACCTTCGTTTGGTTGGCTTTTAATTAGAATCCTAATTTGAATGAAGAATCTGGAAGGCTAACGAGACCAATTTTTAGATGCATGGTTCACCTACTCAATCGATTTGAGTTTGGTTTTGTTTTAGTTTTTTTAACCAACCAGTATTTACATATCTATAAAATTCAATCATTTAGTGATGATCATCCATCTGGTTCTTGCACCCACTACATGAAGCATTTATAGACGAGTGTGTGGAAAGACCGATTAACCCCTAGTGCAACCAAAAAGCCTTGCAACTCAATATCTTTATTGCACTCCTACCCGTCTCCGTCTTCGTGCATGAGCAATGCAAGAGATTGGTATTCTTTTTTATTTTAATATGTATCATTTCTTTTATGCAAATCTTTTTTCTAAATCATGTTTCCATGGGAATGTAAAACAAGGACAAAAAAGAGTAATATGTACGGGATATTGGTGTACACCGTTGAACATTACCATGAATGCGTGTAAATACAAGAGTAGCTATTGTATTGATCTAGACTGTAAGATTTGAAGAGTGAACAATCTAGGTCTTGTTATCTCTATAAAATTATCATAATGAATATATCATTCATTTCCCCTTTCTCAACATTACAGCTTATGCTCTAAGTAACCATATCAAGTTAACCGTTGAACCAACTAGTATTTACATATGTGTAAACTTCATTCATCTAGTGATGATCATCTGTCTGGTTCTTGCACCCAGTACATGAAGCATTTATAGACGAGTGTGTGGAAAGACCAATCAACTCCTAGTGAAACCGAAAAGCCTTACAACTCAATATCTTTATTGCACTCCAATCCATGTCTGTCTTTCAGCATGAGCCATGTGGTTAGTTGGAATTCTTTTTTATTTTAATATGTATCATTTCTTTGGTACAAATCTTGATTACAAATTATATTTCCATGGGAATGTAGAAGAAGGACAAAAAAGAGTAATAAGTACGGGATATTGGTGTACCGTTTAACAGTACAAGGAATGCTTGTAAATACAAGAGTAGCTATTGGATTGATCTTGACTATAAGATTTCGAGAGTGAATAATCTAGGGTCGTGTGATGTCTATCAAATTATAATAATGATTATGTCATTCATTTCCCCTTTCTCAATCTTACAGCTTGTGCTCTGAGTAGCCATATCAAGTTAGCCATTGAAATACCCATAAGGACTTGATGGGGGCTCTGAAGATTTTTATTTTAAAAAATAATTCCAAAACATTTTTATTTTAAAACATACAAACACACGCACAAAAAAAAAATAAATGAATAAAGGTTTCCCGCAAAGAAATATTATAGTAGGAAAATAGAGTTTTTTGTTCCTTTATTATTAACACAAGATTAGGTATGAGATAGAAATTTTGTATTTTAATTTCTTCGCTCTATCAGTAAGGCTTGCTTATGCACGTTAAAGCCCATTATACCACATTGATCGTTTGCAAATAAACAACAGAGAAGGGAGATTCAAATTTAAATCACATGGTGTGACTAGCGGAAGCAAATTAGTATTGTATGGTAATGTCCTAATGGCCAAAAAGGCAACATGGCACAGATTTGTTCTTCGATATCTGTAGAAACTATTTGCTTTTCTATTCTTTTATCCATCGTCATACTTTAGGAATCAGGGAAACGCAATTTAGATCATGGGCACCCATGTTTACGTATAGCCAGACATTTCCAACCACAAAATTACCACCCTGCGCATCCATTTGTCAAAAATGGAAAATGAGTGCTGTAGACTTTCAGTCTCTCTTTTAATATAAACCAAGGCAAAATTGATGCAGAAGGAGGAATGAGTTTGTAATAAGGGGAAACGTTAATATTTATTTCATACAATCACCCAAACTAGGAGATAAACAAGCAGCTCAGCTGCCTTACAATTATATGTTAGCACATCCATAATGAGAGACTTTCAAACATGTCTACCACTAATGTGGAATTGCCGGATCTAGACATGTCTATTGATCTTCTTCGCCTCCGAGCACTTTCACTTCACCTCACCTCAAAAAGTAACAAATTCCGAATGTTAGTCATACAAGAATCATTTAATGATTATGAAATTCTCATATCTAAGTGTTTGAGATTCACGGTAGGAATAGAAAGCTTTTGAAAATTCACGGGGTTATCTAGATGATGAAAATATACTTGGAGCAGTCAATGGAAGGGCTGAACTTGTACGGAAGGTGGACACCACATTTTCCGGGAAGTGCTGAAGCATTGCCTCCCTTGATGCCGGGAGTGGCTCTGTAAGGCATTCTTGAGACATCGACAAGCTACCCGACGGTCAGGAGTGGTTCTTGCAGCGGAGTTGAGTGCTCTCACGGAATCGCAACAAGCCCAAGAAACCTTTCCTCCATTGCGCAGAAAGGTGAGGCAAGAAGCCAATCAAGAGACCACTTGCCCACAAGTAAGGGCATTTGTAGCATTTGGTGCTGCCACAACCATGCAGACAAGAACAAGTCACACAACCTTCATGACACAAGAATTGGCCATAGTTACACGTACTTGCAAGCTCCTTGATGCTCTCTTGTCTCTTTCTTTTCTCCTAGTGTTTTGCTAGATCAATGCAATGACATACTCCTCTCTACGAGCTTATTTATAAGAGAAGGGCGTAACAGACTTCTTAGGTGGTGCTGGTCTCCTTGTCTGGCTTGGTAGATTGTTGGTGGTTGAGATTTCAACGGTTTTCGATGTGTTTGTTGTTTTGCTTGTGTGATTCTCTCTAAAATGGATAGCCTAAATATTTTTTTTAACAAACATTCGTTTGGTTGGTTTTGAATTAGAATCCTAATTTGAATGAAGAATCTGGAAGGCTAACGGGACCAATTTTTAGATGCATGGTTCATAAACTCAATTGATTTGAGTTTGGTTTTGTTTTATTTTTTTTAACCAACCAGTATTTACATATCTATAAACTTCAATCATTTAGTGATGATCATCCATCTGGTTCTTGCACCCACTACATGAAGCATTTATAGACGAGTGTGTGGAAAGACCGATCAACCCCTAGTGCAACCGAAAAGCCTTGCAACTCAATATCTTTATTGCACTCCTACCCGTCTCCGTCTTCGTGCATAAGCAATGCAAGAGATTGGTATTCTTTTTAATTTTAATATGTATCATTTCTTTTATGCAAATCTTTTTTTTAAATCATGTTTCCATGGGAATGTATAACAAGGACAAAAAAGAGTAATATGTACGGGATATTGGTGTACACCGTTGAACATTACCATGTGATATGGAGAGTTTATGATTAGACCGGGTTCATACCTGGTCCAACCCTCGACCCCGATCGAGACGGAGAAAACCGAATCGCTCCCAAGTGAACCGGATCCGGAAGATGGCTTGCTGAAGAAGAAAGCTTATTCGGCTGCAAGCGTGCCCTAATCTTACTTATGGATTAGGGTAATCACCCTAATGATGGCAGATTCAAACTGACGGCTGCGGATAATCATTAACGAAGGGATAACCATCGCATAACCTAAAGGTTATCTCAGGAGTCCTCTACTAGCCCAAACTAGTAGAAGTCTATCGCTCAACGGATCTCACGGTTAAGATCCAACGACTACCCGAAGAAGGCTCAAGTGCATCCATCGAAGGAGATTCGAAGGTACACTCTATATAAACCTCACTACCATACAAGGTGAGGGACGGATCAATCGATCAAAAAGAATACTATCTGAGACTCAGGTTCCGATACATACTGGTAGACCTAAACTATCAGTGTTTTGCTATCTAGATCACCTTTCCCAGTTCTTCATTCCTTAGCTCTGTGCTTCTAGAAGAGCCGTTTGTGATTAAGTTCATCAACTGACTTAGCCTTCGTAGGTGGACTCCCGACCCCAGCGGTCGGGCCACATCTGACGCTTTCGTTTTGCAAGACATCACGTGGAGATCCAAGGGCTGAGCAGATTTTGGACGCATCATTTGGTGCCATCTGTGGGAAACGACTTGAAAAGCCATGGTGACTAGATCAGCAGCCGCTGCACAACGCAATTCCAGTGTTCAGATACCTGGAGTGAATAATCCAGATATTCCCCAGGAAAGCCAAAATCCTATCAAAGTGGATGATGGCCAGGGAGGACGTAATCCTCCTCCTGATACAATCCAAGATCAATTGGATTAGGTAAAGATTCAACTCTTGGAGGTGAGCCAAGCACTCCGCATGCTCACCAGACGAGTGGTTTTACCACAAGAGCCTGATCAATGCGATTCTGGGAGACGTGCATTGCCACGTGACCAGAGAATGGCTAAAGACCGGAATGTTGATCAGAATTTCCGTGAAGGAGACCGAGGACTTCGGAGGATCGATGATCAACCGAGGCGAGGCGATTGGTTCGACAGACCACAAGAGAGTACAACTGATTCAAATACAAGGTTGGATACGGGGGTAAGAACTCACTCACCCATCGTCGAAGAACCGTTCGTGATGATCGAGCAGTTCGTGACGAGAGGAATGTTTGGGAAGGACGGGTTGTTCGTGATGATCGAGTAGCACGGGATGATCATGTTAATCGAGGTCGTGATCATATTGCTGAAGATCACTCGACCTAGATTGGTCAAGAATTGGCCAACATCAATGAGAAATTAGGGCAGTTGGCTAAGGGAAGAATAACTGAGGATATTTACTCAGTCATTCGGAAGACTCCTTTTGCGGAGCCAATTGCGGGATATCGGTTTCCCCATAACTTCCATTTTCCTACCTTCTCAACATTCGATGGCTCCGGAGATCCAACAGCTCACATTGGCTATTACCAACAAACCATGGCAGTTTGAGTAATTCGATGAAATTTTATGGCGGGTTTTTGGTTCATCTCTAACTCGGAGCAGCACAAAAGTGGTTTTCTAACCTCCCCTTTGGAAGGATCGTAAACTTTGACGAATTGGCGCGCCAATTCATAGGGCGATTCCGGAGTGGGATACGAGGTCAAGAAAACGGAAGAAACCTTGTTTACTGTCAAACAAGGAAAGAGCGAATCGATTAGAGAGTTTCTGAAAAGATTCAATAAAGTGACGATGGAGATAGAAAACTTGGATGAACAAGTAGCCAGAACCGCTCTATTCACAGGACTCACTAATCGGAAACTCCTGTAGTTATTACTACAGGATATACCCACGACTTATCTTTGAGTTGGTACAAAGATGCCGAGAAGCGGCTGAAGTCATGGAGATTCTAGATGCGCGCCAAGGAGATAATAAAGTCTCCAATAAGGAACAAAAGGCTCCCCGACGAAAGAAGCCAAAGAAAAATGTTCGCAATCGGGTTGGAAAATCCCAGCCTTGGCGCCAAAGATCCCCCGGTAAAAGTGAGTACACTCCATTGAATGCTCCTCGGGCTGATATTTTGAATATCCTCAAAAGAAAAAATATTTTTAAGTGGCCGCCTAAAATTCTTTTGAAACCCGGAGAGCAGCAGGATCGAGAAAAGTATTGCCGATTCCACAAGGACTATGGTCATTATACTAATGACTGTCGTCATCCGAAGGTAGATATTGAGAGATTGATATCTTAGGGACATCTGTCCAGTTTTGTTAGCAGGAGAAGGGAGGAGCCACGTGGGCCACGTACGGCTGCTCCAAAGAGGGATCGTTCGGTTAGTTCAGAACGATCGAGGGAGGCCCCGAAGTCTAAAAAAGGCAAGGAGGTGATTGAAGCTGCTACTCGGTCACCCATCCTTACCATCTTCGGGGGACCAGAGCCCAAATCATTCCGGAGTCTAAAAACAAAATCCAAATTTGTTGGAGCCGGAGAGGCGCAGAAGCGGAAGAAGCTGAATGGTGAAGATTCTATCACCTTTAGCGAGGAAGACGAAAGAGACGTATGTTTACCTCATGATGATGCTATAGTCATCAAGGTAGAGATTGCACGGCGGGAAGTGCATAGAGTTTTGATTGATACAGGGTCTGCAGCTGACCTAATTTCCTACAAAGTGTATCAAAAATTGAAGGTGGATCAGGACTTGATGAAACCTTCATCTACACACCTATATGGCTTTGCAGGGTCATCTGCAGTAGCGGAAGGATCGGTTCAGTTGGATCTATCCATTGGAAGTTTTCCTAAGGAAACAACTGTCCGAATCAATTTTTTGGTGGTTCGAGAACTACCAGCCTATAATATGATTCTCGGGTGACCATCTTTATCCAAGATAGGTGCTATTGTTTCGACAAAACACCTGAAGATAAAATTCCCGACGATATGGGAATTGGTCAAGTCTCCTCTGACCAGAAGATCTCTCGGCAGTGTTATGTTGCCTATTTAAAAGATAAGGAGGGTCCGAGGAAGGTTACTGCCCTCCCTATAGAAGTTCGAGATGATCGGGAAGAGACAAAGATGCAAAGGCCCGAACCATCGGAGAAACTGGAGCAAATCCAACTATGTATCGAAGATGAGAAAAAGATTACTTATATCGGGTCTGAACAGCTGGAAGAGTTTAAAGATGAGTTGAAGTTATTTCTTCAATAGAATAAGGATGTATTCGCATGGTCTGCTGAGGACATGCCTGGGATCGATCGGGCCATTGCAGAGCACAAACTTTGGATAGACCCTAAGGCGAAACCAGTGATACAGAAAAGAAGAAATTTCTCTATTGAAAAGTATGAAGCCGTTCGAAGCGAAGTTGAAAAACTTAAGAATTCTGGTTTCATAGAACCAATCGAGTGCCCAACTTGGTTGGCCAACGTGGTGATGGTGAAAAAGGCGAATGGGAAGTGGAGGATGTGTACAGACTACACAGATCTAAACAAAGCTTGCCCAAAAGATTGCTACCCGTTGCCTCGGATTGACCTCTTGATAGATGCGACTGCAGGATATGAAACTTTAAGTTTCACGGATGCCTACTCAGGGTATAATCAGATCCTTATGAATAAGGAGGATGAGAAATATACGGCTTTCATGACTGATCGTGAGAGCTATTATTACAAGGTCATGCCTTTTGGCCTGAAGAATGCAGGAGCAACTTATCAGAGGGCCGTCAACAAGATTTTCAAAGAGCTGATAGGAAAGAATGTTGAAGCTTATGTTGACAACATGCTAGTGAAAAGCTTTACAAAAGCAAATCATATTGCAGATTTGACTGAGGTTTTCTCAATACTGCGGAAACATCAAATGAAGTTAAACCCAGAAAAATGTGCCTTTGGAGTCTCCTCGGGCAAATTTTTGGGTTTCATGGTATCACGAGGGGAATTGAGGCTAATCCTGCCAAAATACAAGCTCGATTGATATGGAGGCTCCCAAAACCGTTCGGGATGTACAATGTTTGACAGGGAGAGTTCTTTGCTTTAAATCGATTTATCTCCAAGTCCTGGAGAAAAATGTTTGCCTTTCTTCAAGGCACTTAAAGACCTGAAGGGTAGTAAGGAAGCAAAGTGGACTGAAGAGTGCCGGAAAGTTTTTGAGGAATTAAAAGAAGCACTTGGACAACCACCGATCCTGTCCGAGGCGAGAGAAGGGGAAATATTACAGCTATATCTAGCGACGTCCCTTTCGGCGGTCGGTGCGGTACTTGTTCGGGAGAAAGATAAAAAACAGAGGCCGATCTACTATGTAAGCCACGTGTTGCTAGATGTGGAGACGAGATATTCGCAGATTGAAAAAAGGTGCTCTGGCTCTCATGATGGCCGCCAGGAAGCTAAGGCCATATTTTCGAGCTCATCCAATTGAGGTATTTACAACTTTTCCTCTTAGTAAAGTTCTTAACAAACCTGATTTGTCTGGAAGGATGGTATCCTGGTCGGTTGAGCTCAGCGAGTTCCAAGTGAGCTTTAAGCCTAGAACTGCAATCAAGGCTCAGGCATTAGCCGACTTTGTAGTAGAAACTACTGCACCGAGTGGAACCCACCATTGAGGATCCCATTATACCAACCACTTGGGAGGTATATGTGGATGGTTCGACTAATAAAGATGGGAGCAGCTGGAATTCTATTAAAAAGTCCAGCAGGATTTATTATTCGATATGCTTTGAGATTCGCATTTGATGCAAGTAATAACGAAGCAGAATATGAGGCCCTGATAGCAGGACTTCGATTGTCAAAAGCATTAGCTATTGCAGATGTTACTATTTATAGTGACTCTCGACTTATAGTCAACCAAGTCCAGGGGGAGTATGGCATTAAAGAACCACGCTTGCAAAAATATCGGGAGATAGTGTAGGCATTTCAAAACCAATTTCGGAATTTGAAAATATCTCAGATTTCGAGGAATGAAAATTCAGTGGCAGATGAGCTATCCCGACTAGCCAATGCCAAGGAAAAGAATCTAGACCCTTCGGTCTACATTGAAGAGATAACTTTTCCAAGTTATCATGAGAAAAAAATTTCTTATATTGAAGCGCAGAATGTTGCTTTGGATGGATCCAATAATCGAGTATCTAAGGGATGACAAATTACCCGAGGATCCAAGAGAGGCAAGGTTGATCAAGATTCGATCAGCTAGATTTGTCATTCGGAATGGGAGACTATACAAAAGATCTTATGCTGGACCCCTTATGAGATGTATAGGCCCCAAAGGAGCAAAATCAGCTTTGGCTGAAGTTCATGAAGGAATTTGTGGAGCTCACATGGGTGGCCGAGCCCTGGCCCACAAAATTCTAAGACTTGGGTTATATTGGCCTAAGGTCCAAGAGGTTGCTATGGACTACGTTCGTCGATGTAGTAACTGTCAAATTCATGCTACAAGATCGAAGCGCCCGGCGGAAACTATGACTTCAATTCTAAATCCCATTCCCTTTGCAATGTGGGGAATTGATATCATGGGTAAATTCACCAAGGCATCAGGGCGGACGGGAATATCGATAGTAGCAATTGATTACTTCACAAAATGGGTAGAAGCCGAGTGCTTTGGCGACAATTCTGAGAAAAAGTGGAGAAATTTGTGCTTGAATCAATCATATATCGCTTTGGGATACCAAAGATTATTGTCACTGATCATGGTACTCAGTTCGACTGTCCACAATTTGAGCAATTCTGTGGAACATATATGATCGAGCATCGTATGTCCTCAGTGGCATACCCCCAAAGCAATGGCCAGGTAGAGGTTACTAACCGAACGCTATTGGAAGGAATAAAGAGAAGACTCGAAGCCGACAAAGCTTCTTGGGTCGAAGAACTACATAATGTCTTGTGGGCTTATAGAACTACGGTTCAAACACCCACAGGAGAAACTCCATTCAGGTTGGCATATGGATCCGAAGCATTGGCACCAGTGGAGATAATGGTGGGGACATTATGGGATCGTGAGTTCGAGGAAAAAGCAAATGAACAAGGACTGCTTGATAGTCTTGATTTGTTGGACGAAGTTCGGGCAAAGGCAATAGCACGAACTCAACATTATCAAAGAAGGATAGCGTCTCATTATAATACTCGAGTGAAGAATCGTCGGTACTTAGCCGGAGATCTGGTGTTGAGAAACACCCTAGCTTCCGACCCGCGTCACCAAAGAAAGTTGGACCCTTCCTAGGAAGGACCTTATATGGTTGTGAAACCGGTCGGTTCAGGAGCTTACAGGCTGAAGAACATCGATTCCCAGAAAGAGTTGGATCGTTCATGGAATGCTAGGCATCTCAAAAAGTTTTATCCTTGAGGATGATTTCAATTTTGTTCGCGATGTAATCATTTTCAACTCAATCAATGCAATTTTTGGCTTTCAACAAACTATCTTTTGATTGGGGGGCATCATACACCACATTCAAGAACAAGATCCAACTATAAGGCATCGGATGAAAATTCGTATGGGTCCTTCAACACTTCAACACTTATGGAAATTTTTCGAACTTTCTTATGTCGGGGCATGATGAAAATCCGAGTGAGTTCCTTTTGCAAGGTGTCGTTTTGAAACCCGAGTGAGTTCCTTCGAGACTTATTGAATTTTTGAATTATCCTTAAGTAAAGGCATCGGTTTAAAACCCGAGTGAGTTCCTTCTCAGACTTATTGTATTTCTCCGGAAATCCATAAGTAAAGGCATCGGTTTAAAACCCGAGTGAGTTCCTTCTCAGACTTATTGTATTTCTCCGGAAATCCTTAAGTAAAGGCATCGGTTTAAAACCCGAGTGAGTTCCTTCTCAGATTTATTGTATTTCTCCGGAAATCCTTAAGTAAAGGCATTGTTTCAAACAACTAAGACCTAATACAACGGCGATTCCAGTGGCTAGCAAAGTTCAAGATAAAGTAATTTCTTATTTCTTCAAAAGATCCAAAGAGGCCAGTATCAAAACAATTACAAGAGATGGATACAATCTTCGATCAAAGAAGAAAGTCATTACAGGTGACTATTAACAAGTTATACAAGATCGACGCGACTTTGCTAGAACAAACATATGAGTCAACCATTGGTGGGGATTCAAGGAAAAGAAGAGAAGAAATGAGGATTACAAAAATATTTCGGTATGCATAAAATCCTCCGCAATTTCATACTCTTTGTCTAGCTTGTCCAGGAGAAGAATGGTCCTCGACCAAACTCGCATTCAGTACAAGCTCGTCATAATTGACTTCTTCTAGCGGGGAATAAACAGGAGAATCTTCCAGATATTGCATAATATCTGGATCGGAAGGTGGAGGATCAATCTTATCCTTGGTCCAGTCGGGAGGAGGAATACCCAGGTCGGTAAATACTTCAGGATGGCAAACAACACTGTAGGGAGTCGTATCAAAATGAGGATCTTTCCTTAATATTGATTCCCATACTTTGTTCTCACCATCCCGGTATGCCTGCAAGTTATAAGCATTCAGCATATCAACAAAGGGTTTACTGTGTAAATACTTGAAGACGCAGGCTCTGCGAACATCGGTTGGAAGGGATTCGGGCAAAGGAACGACAGCTTTCCTTTCGAGGTAACGTTTCAGATCCTTTGGCTCCGACTTTCCAATTGTTCGCTCCGATCGCCGGATCTTCTCCCTGGCATCATCCAAGTTCGACCGAAGACGACCAATCATCGAATTTTTTTCTCCCCGCCACCTCCCAAGCTAGATTCCGAAGGCGAGCAATCTCAACATCTTTAGCTTCAGAGATTTCCCGAAGCCTAGAAACTTCATTGCTCAACCTATCGAGTCTAGTAACTTTGCTTCCACTTGGTTGTGGAAGTTACAAAGAAGACTCCTGCAAACAACTTCCGAGTTTGCAAGGAGCAGAAAAGTAATTTTTCAGAATCGGATAATAATGAAGAAAGACTTACATCACCAGTGACTTCGTAAAGACTTCATCCTGGAAGTTTGGAAAGAACTGCGCTCTCGGAAGTCATTCGAGTAGCAAGACACCATTCCAACGCTCTATCAAACTCGTTTGACACTAATTCAGGCGAAGGATGAGAAGGATGAACTACACCAAGAGAAGGATGAGCTTCATCACTTGTCACCCGCGACGGCGCTTCCTAGTGGCAAAATCCTCCAACTCGAAGGAGAGGAGGAGGATGCCAAACAAGCACTAGAGTTAGAAATAGGAGCAGCACTGCTGGGGCCACACCTTCATCGGACACCAACATAGTTGCCTCGGATGCCCGAAGAGTCTCCTTCGGGGGTGCACCAACGAGCTCACCAGCAGAGCACCGGCAGCACCATCGGCAACGGAGTGATCAAGATCTTCCGGGAAAGACGAGCGATCACTTCGGGCAAAGGAGGCACAGGACGGCATCAATAGAAATTGCGGGAATCGACTTGAAGATTCACCGCCAGCAGATCGCCTTACGCTTGGAGGATTCACTAGCTAAAACCACCGCAGACGGCCCCAACCACCACCGACGGAGAGCGATTTTCTTGCAAGATTTTGCTCGATAAAGTTCGGGTTGATCTTGGGAGCCACTATGCAAAACAAAAAAAAAACCAGCCGTATCAGTACAAAAATAAACGACAGCAACAGCGGGGAAACCCTAGTTTTCTACAGCTTCTGACAAACCAACAAACTAAACCCCAAGTATAACTACTGTGCAGTTTACTCAGGGGGGAAGTGGGGAAAGAGATAAGTAACCAAAAAACTCACTTGTTCAGAAGTGGATAGAGCTGTTGTTGGAGTACGAGGAATACGGAAGCAGGCCAAAGGACGAAAGGTTGCATTGGCACTTTAGCAAATCTAACTTGCAGAAGTCAGGATAGATGGAGAGTACCCACGAAAGCTTTAAATAGCCTCAGATATAAGACGACGGTTGAAGGCTAAGGACAACCGACGACCCAGATCGAAATGACGCTTCGAAATCCGCAAAAAGCAAGATCAACGGTCGAAGGGATGCCACATGGAAACATGTGGAAGCGAGCACCTGATGCAGAGATACCTCCAATCGTCGCACTGCCATTAAAATAACGGATGTATTTCCAATTCATTGGAAACAAGTGAATGGTATACAAAAGCGGGAAAACGTTTGAACTTCGCAGAAGGGAAACGTGCGGACTTTGCAATAAATGAAGTAGTGGGGAAGATTAATGCATCTTCCCGAAATGCATCTTCACAATATTTCTACAAGATTATTATTCGGCGAGGAATGAAAAGTTAAGTGATAAGTTTTATCATTAATACTTTGATATTCAAGGCAAGATTTCGGCAGGAGACGGGGAAATTTGAGGCCAACATGAAAAAAGAAAATTCATTAAATTGAGGGTAAATCTTTACAAAAAGAACAACTCCCTAAGCCTTTTCTTCTTTGTTGCCCGAGGGACCCCGGGTCGGGAGGACTTTTCTCGGGACCATGAGAAGAGCCTTCCTCAAGAGTGGCATCGGCTGAGTCCTCCACAGCAACAACTTGAGACTCAGCTTGTGATTTCTCCTCTGGAAGTGCCGGCTCGTCATTCAGGTATGCCTCATATTGAGGGTCAGCTGGAAAAGGATCATCTTCTTCTTGAGCCCAGTCCGGGAGATCCATACCAACTTTCCCGAAGACCTCTTGGTGGCATACCTCACGAAAAGGAGCAGTGTCGAAGTCAGGGATCGTTCCAAGGATTTGCTCCCAGACGTCGTTCTGCCCCATGCGATAAGCTTCAATGTTGTAGAGACCTAGCAACTCGGAGAAAGGTACGCTGTTCAGGTATTTCCAAATGCACTCCTTCCGAAGCTCTGGCTTTATATGCTCAGGCTTGCTAGGGATCGCCAACTTCAGATGTTCTTCGAGCTCCCTACTTTTGATTTCAAGGCTGTCACCAAACAACGTGGCAGCTACCTTTTGCTTTCTGGCCTCGCGCTCGGCAGCAGTGACACGAATTTTCGAAGCTTCAAGGGCTTCCTTGAGGGAGATCACTTCTTCCTCATGCTTTTTCTGCAGCTCCACGGTAGCTGCAATCAGCTGGTCTATTTCAGAATTGGCCTTGGCCAATTTCTCTTCACAAGTTTGCAGCAAGGAGCTGGTGCAACCAACCCGGCTCAATGCTTCCATGTGTTGATAAAAGCTCAACACAGCATTCCTGGGAAGGCGGAAGATATCAGAAGAAGTCATAAGAAATTATGAAAACATAAGTAAGCAAGAAGACCAGTACCTTGTAGATTGACTAACAAGGGAGGTGTCATCCAGGGCTTCAAACTCCTGGCGATCAGAAGGAGCAAGAGCGAGGGAGCTCCATTCTGCAGCTTTCTCGGGATCCCGAGTAACCCTGTCGGTCATCTTCAGGGTCCACTGGGGGATGAAGACCACCTCACCATCCGTCGAAGCTTTGGATTTTTTGTTGGAGGGAGCATCAATTGTGTCATGCCTCCTCTTGGTTCGGGCGGAGGAAGAGACATTAGCCCTCTCCACCATTGGTTTCTTCCCTTTACCCGAAGCATCGGCTACAGGCCTGATAATCCTGATACCCCTATAAGAGGGGTCGGGAGAGGGAAGAGAAGCCTCTTGATCTACGGTCAAGACTCTGGGCGATCGTTGCTCGGCTGTCACAACGGCCCTAGCGGCCTTCACCCGCAGGCTCTCAGGGTTCATTCTTGGAGGCATTGCAAAGAAGAAGGACAAGAGTCAGAATTCAAAACATATCACTTCAGTCAAATCAAAGGATGATGGTTAGAAGCTCACAATGAGCCAAGCCCCAGTACTGAAGGATGGAGTTATACTCCACTTCATATCCATGTATCTCTTGATACCACGGAATGGATTTGATCTTTCTGATGGCCGCCTCGTCTTCTCTGGATAAGGGAAGGCCCCGGTTACTCTCGGACGAAGAAGTAAACCTCCTCCAGGTGGTTGGGAAGTTAAGATCTGATGGAGGCGCTCGACAAGAAAAAGTATCGTTCGTGCCATCTTTTGTGGTTAGAAGGGCAAGTTCCTTTGACAAGGATGCTGCCCCTCCAATCAAGTTCAGCCTTATTACGTTTGGAAAGAAAGACCCATCCGGGAGGATGGGAGATAGAAAGAACATGAAAATGTACAAAAAGAGAAAGAGATGGCATAATGCCAAGCTCAAAACACAAACCCAAGAAGCAGACGATGAGACGCCAGCTATTGGGGAGGAGCATTCCAGGACAAATGTTCCAGTGATTCAAAACTGCGGAGAACAAAGGATTAAAAAAGGGAAAGCAAACCCCGCTTTCCAGTGCATCTATATACAGAGAAAATTCACCCGAAAGGGATGAATCAACCATCTCATCAGGGTGGGGAGCCCTAACCTGATATGAGGAAGGAAGATCAAAATCTTGGACAGCTGAAAGAAGGGTTTCCTCATTATAAATGGAGGTAACAGAGCCAGGTCCACCATTGGACATGGAGGTTTGAGGTTGCCTAGAAGACTCGACAATCTTGGAAGATCTAGACTCGAGAAGGACAGAAGAAGTTTCGGTTTGAGGTTCCTTTTTGAGAAACTTTAGCGAACTCCTGCCAGAGGACGGTTAGGGTTGTGTTATCACTATCCGACTGTTCAGGAACAGGAGAAGCAAAAGCATCACTGCTATTACCAACATGGGGTACTAAAGAAGCCCTATCGTCCGCCATTACTCGTTTCTGTAAACTACAAAGAAAAGACCAGTAAACTTACTGATTCAGTGAGACGGAAGCTTGAGAGCAGGAAGGGGCGAAGCAGACAACAAAGGTTCAAATTCCAGACAGGAAGAATGAAACCTACGAAGACAACAAACCGCTTTTAAAACTCCCGCACAAGTGTTCGGGAATTTGAACGATCGAGATTGATTCAAAATCAGCGATCAAGATTGAAAGACGTTTTGAAAGTTTGAACTCACGAATCCGAAATAGGCATTCGGAAACCGTCGCTTGGATGACGTGAACCACGACAAATCAACTGCAACGAGATATGTGGCCTTACACTCACAACGCTCGAGGAAAAGTGACCACCGCATTAAATGTGATATGACATTTAATGAAGCACGCAGAGATAGTCACCTGACGACGAACCCAGTTAAAAACCAAGCCCTCGGGATCGACCGAATGCTTGGTCTGGGGGTCTCGTGATATGGAGAGTTTATGATCAGACCGGGTTCATACCTGGTCCAACCCTCGACCCCGGTCGAGACGGAGAAAACCGAATCGCTCCTGAGCGAACCGGATCCGGAAGATGGCTTGCTGAAGAAGAAAGCTTATTCGGCTGCAAGCGTGCCCTAATCTTACTTATGGATTAGGGTAATCACCCTAATGATGGCAGATTCAAACTGACGGCTGCGGATAATCATTAACGAAGGGATAACCATCGCATAACCTAAAGGTTATCTCAGGAGTCCTCTACTAGCCCAAACTAGTAGAAGTCTATCACTCAACGGATCTCACTGTTAAGATCCAACGACTACCCGAAGAAGGCTCAAGTGCATCCAACGAAGGAGATTCGAAGGTACACTCTAAATAAACCTCACTACCATACAAGGTGAGGGACGGATCAATCGATCAAAAAGAATACTATCTGAGACTCAAGTTCAGATACATAGTGATAGACCTAAACTATCAGCGTTCTGCTATCTAGATCACCTCTCCCAGTTCTTCATTCCATAGCTCTGTGCTTCTAGCAGAGCCGTTTGTGATTAAGTTCATCAACTGACTTAGCCTTCGGAGGTGGACTCCCGACCCCAACGGTCGGGCCACATCTGACGCTTTCGTTTTGCAGGACATCACGTGGAGATCCAAGGGCTGAGCAGATTTTGGACGCATCACCATGAATGCGTGTAAATACAAGAGTAGCTATTGTATTGATCTAGACTGTAAGATTTGAAGAGTGAACAATCTAGGTCTTGTTATCTCTATAAAATTATCATAATGAATATATCATTCATTTCCCCTTTCTCAATCTTATAGCTTGTGCTCTAAGTAACCATATCAAGTTAGCCGTTGAACCAACTAGTATTTACATATGTGTAAACTTCATACATCTAGTGATGATCATCTGTCTGGTTCTTGCACCCAGTACATGAAGCAATTATAGACGAGTGTGTGGAAAGACCAATCAACTCCTAGTGAAACCGAAAAGCCTTACAACTCAATATCTTTATTGCACTCCAATCCATGTCTGTCTTTGAGCATGAGCCATGTGGTTAGTTGGAATTCTTTTTTATTTTAATATGTATCATTTCTTTGGTACAAATCTTGATTATAAATCATATTTCCATGGGAATGTAGAAGAAGGACAAAAAAGAGTAATAAGTACGGGATATTGGTGTACCGTTTAACATTACAAGGAATGCTTGTAAATACAAGAGTAGCTATTGGATTGAATTAGACTGTAAGATTTGGAGAGTGAACAATCTAGGGTCGTGTGATGTCTATCAAATTATAATAATGATTATGTCATTCATTTCCCCTTTCTCAATCTTACAGCTTGTGCTCTGAGTAGCCATATCAAGTTAGCAGTTGAAAATCCCATAAGGACTTGATCGGGGCTCTCAAGATTTTGATTTTCAAAAATAATTCCAAAACATTTTTATTTTAAAGCATACAAATTCACCCACAAAAAAAATAAATGAATAAAGGTTTCCCGCAAAGAAATATTATAGTAGGAAAATAGAGTTTTTTGTTCCTTTAATATTAACACAAGGTTAGGTACGAGATAGAAATTTTGTGTTTTAATTTCTTCGCTCTATCAGTTCGGCTTGCTTATGCACGTTAAAGCCCATTATACCACATTGATGGTTTGCAAATAAACAACAGAGAAGGGAGATTCAAATTTAAATCACATGGTGTGACTAGCGAAAGCGAATTAGTATTGTACGGTAATGTCCAAATGGCCAAAACGGCAACATGGCACAGATTTGTTCTTCGATATCTGTAGAAAACTATTTGCTTTTCTATTCTTTTATCCATCGTCATACTTTAGGAATCAGGGAAACGCAACTTAGATCATGGGCACCCATGTTTACGTACAGCCAGACATTTCCAACCACAAAATTACCACCCTGCACATCCATTTGCCAAAAATGGAAAATGAGTGCTGTCGACTTTCAGTCTCTCTATTAATATAAACCAAGGCAAATTTTATGCAGAAGGTGGAATGAGTTTGTAATAAGGGGAAATGTTAATATTTATTTCATACAATCACCCAAACTAGGAGATAAACGAGCAGCTAAGCTGCCTTACAATTATATGTTAGCATATCGATAATGAGAGACTTTCAAACTTGTCTACCACTAATGTGGAATTGCCGGATCTAGAGATGTCTATTGATCTTCTTTGCCTCCGAGCACTTTCACTTCACCTCACCCTGAAAAAGTAGCAAATTCCGAATGTTAGTCATACAAGAATCATTTAATGATTATGAAATTCTCATATCTAAGTGTTTGAGATTCACGGTAGGAATAGAAAGGATTTGAAAATTCACGGGGTTATCTAGATGCTGAAAATATACCTAGAGCAGTCAATGGAAGGGCTGATCTTGTAGGGAAGGTGGACACCACATTTTTCGGGAAGTGCTGAAGCATTGCCTCCCTTGATGCCGGGAGTGGCTCTGTAGGCATTCTTAAGACAGCGACAAGCTACCCGACGGTCAGGAGTGGTTCTTGCAGCGGAGTTGAGTGCTCTCACGGAATCGCAACAAGCCCAAGAAACCTTTCCTCCATTGCGCAGAAAGGTGAGGCAAGAAGCCAATCGAGAGACCACTTGCCCACAAGTGAGGGCATTTGCAGCATTTGGTATTGCCACAACCATACAGACCAGAACAAAGCACACAACCTTCAGGACACTAGAATTGGCCATAGTTACACGTACTTGCAAGCTCCTTGAAACTCTCTTGTCTCTTTCTTTTCTCCTAGTGTTTTGCTAGATCAATGCAATGACATACTCCTCTCTATGAGCTTATTTATAAGAGAAGAGTGTAACAGACTTCTTAGGTGGTTCTAGTCTCCTTGTCTGGCTTGGTAGATTGTTGGTGGTTGAGATTTCAACGGTTTTCGATGTGTTTGTTGTTTTGCTTGCGTGATTCTCTCTAAAATGGAAAGCCTAAATATTTTTTCTAACAAAACTTGTTTTGGTTGGTTTTGAATTAGAATCCTAATTTGAATGAAGAATCTGGAAGGCTAACGGGACCAATTTTTAGATGCATGGTTCACCTACTCAATCGATTTGAGTTTGGTTTTGTTTTAGTTTTTTTAACAAACCAGTATTTACATATCTATAAACTTCAATCATTTAGTGATTATCATCCATCTGGTTCTTGCACCCACTACATGAAGCATTTATAGACGAGTGTGTGGAAAGACCGATCAACCCCTAGTGCAACCGATAAGCCTTGCAACTCAATATCTTTATTGCACTCCTACCCGTCTCCGTCTTAGTGCATGAGCAATGCAAGAGATTGGTATTCTTTTTTATTTTAATATGTATCAATTCTTTTGTGCAAATCTTTTTTCTAAATCATGTTTCCATGGGAATGTAAAACAAGGACAAAAATAGGTAATATGTACGGGATATTGGTGTACACCGTTGAACATTACCATGAATGCGTGTAAATACAAGAGTAGCTATTGTATTGATCTAGACTGTAACATTTGAAGAGTGAACAATCTAGGTCTTGTTATCTCTATCAAATTATCATAATGGATATATCATTCATTTCCCCTTTCTCAATCTTACAGCTTGTGCTCTAAGTAATCATATCAAGTTAGCCGTTGAAAATCCCATAATTAATTGATCGGGGCTATCAAGATATTTATTTTCAATTATCTTTAGTCATTTATAGTTTTAACTTATCCTAGATTGGGGGGGGGGGGAGGAAAATGGAATCTTTCATATAACACCTAGGAGTTGTTCATTTCAATGCTCAGGAACCATTCATGCCACAACAGTGAAACCCTCAATAGCAAGAGCTTCTATTGTACGTCTTCTACCTATTGTTAATGAGATGGTAGCTAATGTTTCATAAAGACCCTGGTTTGGAACAGTTATCGCTTTAATTGTTTAGCAAGTTTGTTGCTTGATACTTGCAAATGACAAAATAGAACCCAACCAGGTGTATCCTTTTTAATTTTATGCTCTTATTTTTGGAAAGTGAAGTTTCTTCTATTTCCTTAAAATTCAAAGCCCCTTTCAAAGAGTTTGATATAATCCTTCAATGTTATTTTGTTCATTATTAATTTACTTATTTGGAACATGCTTCCTTTGTTTATTAAATTTATTCTTATTTCATAAATGTTCAAGAAATGCTTATGGAACGCATTTATTATACACTAAAAATAAATAAATTTTGTAGTAGAACTTTCATGAAACACACTAGTAATCCCCCCACCCCCAAAAAAAAAAGGATTAAATAAATTTCAAAAAATAAATAAACAAAGCACTTGTCCATAATTTATACAATTAGTAGCGTCTTTGAAAAAGTGATTGTCAAGGCCATCGCCAGGCTGGACTCAGTGAACCTGCAAGTCAAGCCCTAGAACCGAGACTTGCAAGTACAATGTATTCTTATCTACCTTCTTGTTTGGCCCAAATTTTGTATCTTGAATCCTCCTCAAATTGTTGGGGTCTTTTGACACAAGATTGGGTACGAGATAGAAATTTTGTATTTTTATTTTCTTCGCTCTGTCAATTCAGCTTGCTTATGCACGTTACAGCCCATTATACCACATTGATGGTTTGCAAATAAACAACAGAGAAGGGAGATTCAAAATTAAATCCCACTAGGGGAAAACGGCAACATGGCACAAATTTGTTCTTCGATATCCGTAGAAAACTATTTGCTTTTCTATTCTTTTATCCATCTTATGCATCCAAAATCTGCTCAGCCCTTAGATCTCCTTAGAATGACCTGCAATACAAAGCGTCAGATGTGGCCCAACCGCTGGGGTCGGGAGTCCACCTCCGAAGGCTAAGTCAGTTGATGAACTTAATCACAAATGGCTCTGCTAGAAGCACAGAGCTAAGGAATGAATAACTGGAATACGATTCAGATATTAAGCCTCTAAGTGTTTATGTCCAAATGTTTGTGTCCTCTACCTTGTAGGCAGGTGATGTTTATATAGAGTGTACCTTCGAATCTTCTTCGTTGGATGCACTTGAGCCTTCTTTGAATAGTTATTGGATCCTAATAGTTAGATCTGTTGAGCGATAGACTTCTACTAGTCTGAACTAGTAGAGGACTCCTAGGATAACCCGACTGTTATCTGATGGTTATCCCTTTAGTAGCGATAAGTGACAGCCGCCAAGTTGTGTCTGCCATCATTAGGTTAATTAACCTAATTCATAAGTATCGGATTTGGGCGTGCTTGTCGCTGAATTCTTTTTCTTCCTCAGCAAGCTATCTCTTGGACCCGGCTCACTCGGAAGCGAGTCGATTCCTTTCGTCTTGACACGGGTCGAGGGTCGAACCAAGAATGAACCAAGTTCAATCATATTTTCTCCATATCACGAGCCCCCCCAGACCAAGCATTCGGTTGATCCCAAGGGCTTGGTTTTTAACTGGGTTCTTCGTCAAGTAATAGTCTTTGCATAACCCACTAAATGTCATTTCACATTTAATGCGGCTGTCACTTTTTTCTCGAGCGTTGTGAGGACAATGCCATGTGTCCCTTTGCAATCGAACTATCTTGGCTCACGTAACCCAAACGCCGGTTTCTGAACGCCTTTTTTGGATTCGTGAGTTCAGACTTTCGAATCGTTTTCGAATCTCGATCGTCAATGCTGAATTAATCTTGATCGTTCACGTGCTCGAACAATCGTGCGGGTGCTTAAAAGCGGTTCGTTGTCTTCGTAGGTTTCATTCTTCTTGTCTGGAATTTTGAAACCTTCTCGTCTCCTTCGCGCCTTCTCGTTCTCGAGCTTTCTGCCCCAATGAATCAGTAAGTTTACTGACCCCTTTGCAAAGTTAACTTTCTATCTCTGGGTTTTTCTTTCCTTTTTTGTATCATAGTGATACTTCAGTAATGGAGGACAGTAGGGTTTCTTCTGAAGTTTCCCTTGTGCCCAGCGCCAGTAAAAGCGATAGTGGTAATGAGGCCTTTTTTTCCCTCCCTTCCCGAGCGCGTTCGGATAGTGATAATAAAACCCTAATTGCTCTCCGGCGTGACTTCGCAGTTAACCGTACGAAGAGATTAGGAGAAAAAGCCGGTGAGACTTCTTCTGCCCTTCCTGAGTCTGGACCATCCATGACCCTTAGGGTGACCACCGAGTCTTCTAGGCAGTCAAAACAAGCTTCCAAATTTGGTGGCGATAGGGACCGTCACCCCCCCCCTAATACTAGCAAGTACAATGGGACAATCTCCACTTTATAGCAACATCCATAGTCTAACAAACATTGTACAATAAAGGAATGAGTCTTCAAAGGAACCTCAAAACCGCAGCCGCAAAGGAATGAGCTCAAAGAACGGGGGGTTAAATCCATAATAACATAAATGGCAGGATTTCAAAACAAACATAAATGCAATATGGTATGAGACAAACAATGAATGTATGAATCTAACTCTATGTATGCTGGTCTCTATTGGCAGACATGCTTTAAGTCATAGCACCATACTTCTTTGGGAAGGTCTCATCACACAACGCCTTTTGGTAGTGGGTCCGGCATCCCTCGGGACATTCCATGGCTGGGGGTATAGGTCACCGCTCTCTCACATCACCATTGGTCTAAGTACTGGCGCATGTCAGGGTAAAGCCTAGCCAAATGCAAGTCTTCTACTTAGTTACATCAAGTCGGATCCGAGATACGTCCATTCCTCGTCCCCGACGATCCTTTCCGGTATCCTTCACACTAGAGTCCTCATAGTCCCTGTCTACGGACTCATCAACCCTATTGATCATCCACATATGGTAAACGGGAAGCTCTCACGTCCTCTCACGGGTTGGTTACCGGTCTTAAGCACCCGTGAGCCCAAGTCTAACCATATGCAACCCTACCAATAAATGGCCCCCACAATGTGATTCCTGTCCTCTCACGGGTTGGTTACCGGTCTTGAGCGCCCATGAATCCCCATTGCTACCTCGGGTCGTTCGGTCTCAATACCCCTCCGATTAGGGTCTGACATAACAGGACATCCTAGCCAAACACTACTAGACAATCCTAGATATGTCATCCAACAGTTTAGGAAGGTGTCCAGAGGGCATCTCCGGAAACATCCCATAATATTCCCGTAGTAGTCCAAGGACAGAAGTGTCAAAAAGACACCTCTCCTTTCCAAACCATACTTAAGCATACACATGCATCAATTCATATCACCACATATATGGTAACTTCATATATGGAAAGAAACCAATAATTACAATCACTTTGTATATAATTGGTAAGTAAATCATACATGAACCAATTTAAGCAATGCTACTGTAATCAAGGTTATGCAACAGTAGTATATCATTGTAAGAATCTAATTAAGGAAAACATATCAATGATATTCAAATATAGAAACTAGATTCATGCTATCTATGTAATTAAGGAAATAACCATCCTTACCTTTTATAACTCGCAAAGGAATCCTAAGAAATCAAGTAAGATCTTGGCAAACTTGAGAAGAAGGTCCTAAACAAGTGTATACAACATATTAGGAAAGATCCCTAACAGAAAAGATACCAAAACATCCAACACAGACCAATTCTGGAGTTGCTGTACTCATTGGTCGAGTAGATTGGTCGACTGGTCCAGTCGACCAATCAGTCGACCAATGCAGACAGTAGCCTAAAAAAAAACAGAGTTTTAAGATATGAAATCCAAATTTGGTGGTTCAAAAGGGTACTAATGAAGGGGTAAACTACATCAGTAGTATCCTAACATATAGGGGACCTCAAAACATTAATCCAAACAAGACATCAAGATCCAAATTAGGAAACAAAAAGTTACCATAATTAGATCAACCATGGATCTTGATGAATTCAAAATAGAAATCAAAGACAAGAACAATAGGAGGATGGATCATTGCTTCAGCTAAAGGTATTATGAAAAGCATACTTAGATCTTCAAGGAAATAGGCTTAAAAGCATAAATCTAAATAAGGAAACAAAACCTACCATATATGTAACTATCATGATTCATGAAGAACACATAGTATGGTAGAAGAGAACAACTAGAGATTGATAGATCATGGATCATGAAAAGAAAACACAGCAATTAACTACTAACATGATCAATATAGAAGATCCAAGGAGATCAGAATTCAAATCAGAAGTTTAACAAAGATTAGATAATGGTTTGATCATGATTCCTTCAAAAGCTTGCAATGATCATGGTTAAGATCATTGTTCTAGCCTTTAATCCTTAGGATGATCATGAGAGACAAGTCCAGAGATGTTTGCAACAGAGAATGCAGCATCTCCTCTCTGTCTCAACTAAAAAGGAAAGAAAATAAGAGATAGAGGAGAAGA